>NW_004444348.1:206475-207845 GCF_000243295.1 Trichechus manatus latirostris | reverse complement strand
CCATGCAGGCAAGAAGGCAATGGGATGACATATATAAAACCTTGAAAGAAAAAAATTGCCAGCCAAGAATAATATATCCTGCAAAACTCTCGTTCAAATATGATGGTGAAATTAGGACATTGCCAGATAAACAGAAATTAAGGGAATATGTAAAAACCAAACCAAACTTACAAGAATTATTAAACGGAGTCCTTTGATCAGAGAACAAATAACTTCAGCTCACAGGCTGAATCTAGGACGCAGGCTCGTACCAGCCAAATACAAATCTAGGAAATCAACCCTCAAGGACTATCCAAAACCAAAAGAAATACAACAGGGAATCAGAGCAGTTAAATCTGTAAATGAAAACAACATCAAAACAATAAAAGAGGGAATAAACGGGGTAGGTATAGAACCTTCTAATGGAGAGGAAGGCAAGGCGATTCCAAGTAATAATAGACTGCTTCAAACTTAAAAAGATAAGGGTAAATTTCATGGTAAACACAAAGAAAGTTAACAAACATACTCATAAAAATGAAGAGGAAAAACATCACATCTCAGTAAAAATAAACCTACAAAAACAAAAGAAATGAAAAAAAATCCACAAACAAAAGGAATTCAGCACAGGAGAGTAAGAGGATACATTCTTTTCCAATGCACATGGAACGTTCTCCAGAATAGACCACATCTTAGGCCACAGAGCAATCCTCAACAAGAGCCAAAACACTGAGATAATACAAAGGATCTTCTCTGACCACAATGCCATCAAGGTAGAAATTAACAACAGAAAGAGCAAGGAAAAAAAATCAATTACATGGAAACTGAATAACCCTGCTTCACAATAGCAAAACGATGGAAACAACCTAGATGCCCAACAACAGATGAATGGATAAACAAACTATGGTACATAGACACAATGGAGTACTACCCAATGATAAAGAACAATGATGAATCTGTGAAGCATCTGATAACATGGATGAAACTGGAGGACATTATTCTGAGTGAAATAAGTCAATCCAAAAGGACAAATATTGTATGAGACCTCTATTGTAAAAACTCATGAAAAAGTTTACACACAAAAAGTTACAATCTTTATTGGTTATGAGGGATGGGAGGGGTCGGGGAAATACTAAATAGACAATAGATAAGTGGTAACTTTGGTGAAGGGTAAGACAGTACACAATACCGGGGAAGCCAGCACAACTTGTGCAAGGAAAGTTCATGGAAGCTCCATAGACACATCCAAACTCCCTGAGGGACTGAATTGCTGGGCAGAGGGCTGTGGGGACCCTGGTCTCGGGAAACTTAGCTCAATTGGCATAACACAGTTTATAAAGACAATGTTCTACATTCTACCTTGGTGAGTAGTGTCTGGGGTCTTAAAAGCCTGT
>NW_004444348.1:192215-206375 GCF_000243295.1 Trichechus manatus latirostris | reverse complement strand
ACTGACTGCTCTGACCAGGATTACAACAGAGGGTTCTGGACAGAGCTGGAGAAGGATGTAGAACAAAATTCTAACACACACACACAAAAAGACCAGATTTACTGGCCTGAAAGAGACTGGAGAAACCCCATGAGTATGGCCCCCAGACACCCTTTTAGCTCAGTGGTGAAGTCACTTCCGAGCTTCACCGTTCAGCCAGTGACTAGACAGCCCCATAAAACAAAACGGGACTAATGAGGCACTGCATTCCAGGGACAAGGAGTAGAAGGCAGAAGGAGACAGGAAAGCTAGTGATAGGGAACCCAAGTTTGAGTCAGGACAGTGTTGACATCTAGTGGGGTTGTTAACCATTGTCATAGGGCAACATGTGTACTGTTTAATGAGAAACTATCTTGTTCTGTAAACCTTCATGTAAAGTGACAATAGCAGCACAACTGGAAGAACGTAATCGATGTTACTGAATTGTGCATGCAGAAATTTTTGAAATGGTATATCTTTGCCTATGTATATTTTCACCAAAAAAAAAAAAAGGTCGAGAAGGGAGAGGGTTGACAAGTTGTGGGGTTGTTAACTAGTGTCATAAAAGAATATATGTACTGACTGTTTAAAGAGAAACTATTTGTTCTGTAAACCTTCACCTAAAGTACAATAAATAAATAAATAAAGCTAGAAATAGAAATATCATATGATCTAGCAATCCCACTCCTAGGAATATATCCTAGAGAAATAAGGACAGTGACACGAATAGACATATGCACACCCATGTTCACTGCAACATTATTTGCAATAGCAAAGAGATGGAAACAACCTAAGTGCACATTAACAGATGAATGGCTAAACAAATTACGGTACATACACACAGTGGAATACTACCCAATGATAAAGAACAATGATGAGTCAGTGAAACACCTCACAATATGGATGAATCTGGAGGGCATTATGCTGAGTGAAATAAGTCAATCACAAAAGTACAAATACTGTATGAGACCACTATTATAAAGACTCAAGAAAAGGTTTACACACAGAAAGAAACAATCTTTGACGGTTACGAGAGAGGAGGGTTGGGAAGGCGAAACCACTAACTACATAGAAGACAAGTGTTAACTTCGGTGGAGGGAAAGACAATACACAATATACAGGAAGTCAGCACAACTTGACCAAGGCAAAGAAAGACACTTAGAGAAACACAAGAAAGAAAAAAAAAAAGAGGCAACCACAGTCAATACAGCATATACAACCATACATCAACAGTAAAAACAAATAATAACTTACAAGCAGATACATATGCTGAATAGGGAAAGGAGGGTGTAAAGGAGTATAACCATGTACATATATAGGTTAGGCTGTGGATATTTTTACATACATATTTGTATGTAAAGCCATGTATATTCATATATAATACAGCACGAAGGGAGCGCAGTCATAGAAGCTTCCTAGACACATTCAAACACCTTGAGGGACCAAGTTAGTGGGGCTGAGGGCTGGGGACCATGCTCGTGGAGGACAACTAGGTCAATTGGCATAATATAGTTCATAAAGAAAATGTCCTACATTCTACTTTCGTGAGCAGCATCTGGGGTCTTAAAAGTTTGTGAGCAGCTATCTAAGGTACATCTATTAATCCCACCACGTTCAGGGCAAAAGAGAATGAAGAAAACCAAAGACACGAGGAAAATATTAGCCCAAAAGACTAACAGACCACATGGACCACAGCCTCCACCAGCCTGAGCCCAGAAGAACTAGATGGTGCCCCGCTACCACCACCAACCGCTCTGACAGGGATCACAACAGAGGGTCCTGAGCACAGCGGGAGAAAAATGTTGAACGAAATTCAAATTCACAAAAAGACCAGACTTACTGGTCTTTCAGAGACTGGAGGAACCCTCAAGACTATGGCCCCCAGACACCCTTTTTACTCAGAACTGAAGTCACTCCCAAAGTTCACCTTTCAGCCAAAGATTAGACAGGCCTATAAAACAAACAATAACACATATGAGGAATGTGCTACTTAGATCAATCAAGTAAACAAGACCAAATGGGCAACATCTGCCCAAGAGCAAAGACAAGAAGGCAGGAAGTGACAGGAAAACTGGACGAATGGAAATGCAGAACCTGGGATGGAAAGGGGGAGAGTGCTGACACCTTGCAGGAATTGCAACCAATGTCATGAAACAATTTGTGTATAATTAAAAATAAATAAATAAATAAAACAGTCTTTCCCAAGCACTAGTTGCATGAGATGTTAATGGATGTTATACAAAGCATAAGGGAAATGCTAGGTTAAAATTAAGTTAAACATGCTTGCTTCTTATAAAAATTCTCAAAGCCTTTAATATGATAATGGGTATTACGAATCTCTAAGAGTAGACTGTTTCTCGACTTAATTTGACAAGGGCATCCTTTTTTTGCCATTGGTCATTTCAAGGATGAATTAGAAAACACTGATCAAATTAATATAACTCTATCTTAAAATATATGAGAATGGGCCAGGCTTCTCTCATTCCCACAATAGATAATAAACCACAGGATCAAAAATGAATAAAATACCCCAAACAACATTTTAGCTGAACTCAGTCATTTATTAAGCAGATGTATAGTGAAGTCTTATCTTTTACATATGAACCATGAAGAGCCTTAAAATTAATGCAAAAAGAATATAAGTGTTGGGCCTATATAAGCTGTGTAACTTATGTGTAAGAAACAACCGATGCAAAAGCAGAGAGGTTGAGGCAGTATTTGAAAAGGATAACACATTAAACTTATGCCCCAGCTAAGATTCATTTTTTTTCTAACACATTATAATCTAGCATTACCTAGGGAGAGACAAAACATGGATGTGTTTCAGCAAGAATGGGTAGTAACAAACAGAATTGAAGAATAAGGAGAAGATCCAGAGAATGGACCATTGTCTCAAGATATCGGACCCCATAGTCACAGGCCCTTTGAAGGCAGGAGCACATTTGAAGGCAGGATCACTCATTGTGGGATAAAGCAAGGAGTTCTTGTTGTTAGATGCCATCGAGCCAGTTCCGACTTATATAGCATCCCTATGGACAACAGAACAAAACACTGCCCGGTCCTGTGCCATCCTCACAATCGTTGTTATGCTTGAGCCCAACCAATAAAAGAAAATCTAAAACAAACTCCCAGCTTCACAGTTTTGCCTACGAATAGTCTTAAGAAACATGGAAAATATAGACATATTTCTTTTTAATGCATTTAAAAAGCTAGGAGCATCCACTATTGCTCACTCTCCATCCCATTTCATCTCCCTGGACATAGACAATTGTTTTTCTGGATGTCCAGAAATTCAGAAAGCAAAAGTAGCTATTTAGCCAAGACCTCTAAAGACAGAGAGTGGCCATGTAGTTCAGGGATTAGCAAGTTCACAGAAAACACCTAGACATTGAAAAACCAGCAGAACTATAATAATAATAATAAGTTAACATGTTATAGCTAACACATATAACACTGCACGGCATTAACTGTTCTTCAAATATGATTTAACTCTTAGGACAGCTCTGTGAGGTATGTACTACCATTATTCTGATTAAAGATAAGGAAACTGAGACACAGACACATTAACTGTATGGTCCAAAGTTGGCACTATGGCATGCAGAAATAGAATTCAAGCTTATCTTTTGAATTCCAGATTTCTTACTCTTAACAAAGCTATGCAGTACTTAAAAACCAGTTTCCATGAAGTCAATTCCGACTCAAGGCAACCCCATGTGTTTAAGAGTAGAACTCCACTCCATAGGGCTTTCATGGCTGTGCCCTTTTTGAAGCAGATTGCCAGGACTTTCTTCTGAGGTGCCTCTGGGTGGGGTCAAAGCACCAACCTTTCAGTTAGTGGCCCACTGCTTAGCCACTTGCAAGTACTTAATCATTCTAAAATCTTTTCTGAAATGTGTGTTTTAATTGTCAAGGGTTGTTATACCTAATAAAGGTAGTTAAATTTTAATCCTCTAAATGAATCCTGCATCTTTGACCTGTAGTCAATCCATTACTTCCTGGTTTTTGAAAACCTATTCCAAATCAAAAGACATTCTCAAATGCCTTGTTGGAATATTTGGGGCTCTCTCTTACGAGTGAAGAGAATTTCTTTTCTGGCAAGATGAAGGCGATAGAAAGACAGGAAGGGGGAAGTTTGATTTGGTTTTTGTTTATCTCAAGGGCTCGCTGAAAATCGGTTGAGCTGCTGTTTCATGTGGTGAGACTTTGCAGACCATGTCAAGACAGCTTGCAGACAACTCATTTTTCATTTAGGAAATGTGTGCTTAATGGCTTCAGTGTCTGAGGTTTCCTTTGAATCAAATTTTGAGATGCCCTTGCTTTGGTTTCATTTGGAATTTGGAAGAAAAGGAGTTGTGAACGAAAACTCTTCTTGTTTATGTACTTTTATCTACACACAGGAGAGAGAAAACACGAGTTAATTATGACCCCATATGAAACCAATCCCTTGGTGACTAAAATCTAGTTATGCCTTAATATATTTTATCATCCTGTTATAGATTATGATTGTATTTTCCCTGTTTTGTATCCATTTATATAACTATTACAATGAATTTATGTTGGTGCAGTTCAATATTTTTTAAAGTGGCTGTGTAAGTTTAGTTTATATTCCGATGATAATTTTTTGAAGGATAGCCCTGAAGATACGCAGTTTACAAAGTCAGTTTGTTATTGATTCTAAGATCAGTTTTTTTTCTTTAATTTTCTCAATATAAATTTCCAATATTAGTTAAGTAAATGAGCATCATGGGCTATCCACATTAATTATCCATCCAGTGGCTGCTGAAAAACTACATATTGATGTCCAGACTTACGCTAAGTTCTGTGTGGATTATATTTAAGTTTTAATGCTCTGGAGATATTAGCAAGTCTATCTCTTTGGACTCTTTCAAATCCCCCATCTGCTTATGAGATAAATGAATTCTGTACTATAAATCATTTTCAGAAATATAACAATGAGTAAGAAACAGTCCCAAAGATATCTGGTATCATTGATCACAGCTTGTCGTGATCGTTCAATTATGTGAGTGAAATCTTACTTGTCAGAGGATATTTTTTTATTGTGGTTGATGTGTTTCCCTCACTGCAGGTTCACAGTTTATGAATGCCTGAAAGTGAATCCTTTGATTTATTTTCAAAGACAGATAGGAAGAATCCTGTGCTAAGTGCTATGCAGTTGTATGCGGAAAATGCAATGATTTTAGAAAATGGGTAATTAAGCTCTATTATTACTTGATAAGGTATGTATAACGACTGTCCATTTATTCTGTCATTAATTTAGGACAGTTTATTATTCTATGATCCTGAATACACAGATGGTGGCTTAAATGTGGTAGAGCAAGTATAAAGTTATGTTTCACACTGTATTAGATTTTAATTCAGAATGACAATCAAATCACATTATCCACAATTCACATCAATTGTTGACAATGTCATTATAAATTATTCATATTTTCTATAATGTACTTACAAAATAAAACTTTATCAGCCATCTTCACTTTAAAGGATAACAGATGAAAAATCTCCCTAAGTTATAGAATTAGAGTATTCCATCAAGCTTAGAGAAATGAAAGTCAAAATGGGAAATCAGACACATGGCAATCTTGCAATTTATATAGAGGTCACCTGGCCTGGTGAAGAGTGATTCTGAAAGATGTCAACTGATTTTTTTAAGGAAATTTAATATTCTAAAAAAAAAACAGAGTAATTATATTTACATTTTGTTATTTTACAGTAGGCAAATTGGCATAATAACAAGGAAGTCGTTAAATAACTGTAGTATATCAATACAATGGAGCATTGCTATTATATTCTTTAGGAATATGAAGAAATGCTACTGATATAATGGTAAATATAAACAGCAATATACCAAATGGTATATGAATTCACCAGTACCACTTGCCATTGAGTCAGTTGTGACTCATGGTGACCCCCTATGTGTCATAGTAGAACTGTGCTCTGCAGGATTTTCAATGGCTGTTTTTTTTGGAAGTAAATTATCAGGCTTTCTTCTGAGGTGCCTCTGGGTGGAGTTGAACCACCAACCTTTTGGTTAGCAGCTGAGCACTTAACTATTTGTGCCACCCAGGGACTCCATATGCGTTCAAGTCAATTAATACTTGCATGTTTGTGATAATGTAAATAGTTCTTGTTGGGAGGATTACTAGTGATATTTATATTTCTCGTTATACATTTCTTCATTTTCTGAATTTTCCATAATGAACACTTAAAAAGATAATTCAAATAATAATGATATTAATAATATCTAATAGTATTCATTAATTCACCAAATTTTGATCACTTAATATGTACCTTGCACCATTCAAGATATTAGGAATACAACAGTACACAAGAAAGACAAGTCTGCTACTTTCACATTGTAGTAGAGAAGACAATCAACAGTAAAAGATACGCTATCAAATGATGGTAGGTAATAATTGTTAAGCAGACAATGAAGATGGAGAGAGACTGAGTGAGAGGTGACTTTAAGGTGAGATCTGAATAAAAAGCCAGATATGTGATGATCAGGTGAACGAACATTCAGGAAGGGGGAGCATCTAGTGCAAAGGCTGTAAAAGCAGAATTAGCTTGGCAAGTGTGGTGAGCAAAAAGAAAGTTATTGTGGCTAAAACCCGATGGGAAGCGGGCAGAGTCAACAGAAGAGGAAATCATAAGATAGTCACAGTCCAGACACTGTGGAAGTTTATAAGCCAGGTGTTTTGGTTATGGTTCAATCAGGGAAGCAGAGCCACAAATTCTGGAATACAGAATTTGTGATTGGAATTAGACCTTACATAATTGTAGTAGGAACTGTAGAAATAAAGGTCCAAAAAAAAAAGGTGAATAGAAAGATTACAGAGAGGTCATTAACAAACTATGGTGCAAGTGAACAAGTTGGAACTTGCAGCAAAATATGGAAGCTAGATACATCTAGCTGCTGCAATGGTTACATTAATACGCAAATATGTTAATAACAAAATAAGGAAGAAATATCCTCAACTACTACAATCCTCAATTCTGCAACTAGACACATGGCCATAATTGATATTTATAACTTTCTTCTTCTACTTCCTATTTCCCTTTACCCTCATCTGAGGGTGCTCTTTTGTGAGAATTCACATGGGACATGAATATCTTCAGATTCTGCCCATTCAGAGAGGCTCATGCATATACCTCTTCCCCAGACTTCTATGGCACCAGTTTTTCGAATCATACTCATTTCAAGCCCTTGACAAACTATCCAAATCTAAGGCTGCAGTCCTTGAAGCAATGTGGATCTCCATCTCTGGCGAGCTCTCCTTTCAGACAAAATGAACCATCAGATGCATTGTTTGAAGTTTTGCATACGCAGAATTTTACCATTGTCCTTCAGGGCTACCCTGGAATAGTGTAGTGCTGTAGCTGTGCATTTTTAGGTGGTACCACTACATAACAGAGAACCATCTGCAAACCAGACCTCAAACTTTTCTTACTCAGTCAACAGGTCATAGAAAATTCTCCACGAGGCCATTTATCATAGGTACAATTTGAGAGCAGGAAGTCAGTGTAGCAGGAAAAGGTGTCATGGGCATCAGGACCACTTGCTCATACAGCATACTTGTGCTTTCAGGACTTGATGAAGCCCCATCTCATATACAATAACAATTCCATTAGATGATATGTGCTGCTGAGCATGCCTAAGTTTACAGTTAACCAAACAAACCAAACCCGTTGCTGATGAGTCGATTTCCACTCATAGCAACCCTATAGGACAAAATAGAACTGCCCCATAGGGTTTCCAAGGTCAACGAAAAAGAGGAAGATCTTCAGCGAGATGGACTGACACAGTGGCTGTAACAATGAGCTCAAGCATAAGTGAGGATGGCACAGGACCGGGCAGTGTTTTGTCCTGTTGTACATGGGGTTGCTATGATTTGGAACTGACTCAGTGGCACCTAACAACAACAACAATCTTTACAGAAGCAGACTGCCACGTCTTTCTTTTGTGGAGTGGCTGGTGAGTTCAAACCACCGAACTTTCAGTTAACAGCAGAGCACTTAACCATTGCACAACCAGGGCTCCCATTTTATAGGAAGGTCAAATATTATAGGCAGCTCAATCATATGGTCAATTGATAACATATGGTCACAGTGTGTAGTCTCATCTAGAATCTGTACTGTTTCTTAAAAAGCATGGATATGTGCAGAAGATGCCACAGCATTTTTCCAAGATCTTGAAGGTGTGCACTGTGCATCACATATAGGGACCTACCAAAGGCTTTATACAGCATCCCTATCTGACACAAGCAGAGCAACTTGAACAGCAACCTGGACCTACGTTGCAATTTTCTTTTGTTCCAGACCCAGTCAAGACTGGCAGACTTTAAGATTACTCAGTTAATGGGTTGGAGTAAGATGTCCAAATGATGTATGTATAATTTTTTTCCAAAATTCAAAGAGGTCCATTAGTTGCTCTGTCTCTTTCTTAGTGGTAGCAAGGACCAAATGCAACAATTTGTCGTTCACCTTAGAAGGGATATTTTGACATACCCTCAACCATTGTACCTCTAGAAATTTCAGCAAAGTTGCAGACTTCTAAATTCTTATTAGATTTATTTCCCACTTTCTCCACCTATGTGTCTTACCGAGGTGTTTAGGATAGTTGCTATTACAGGTCCAAGCACAATTATTAATACAGTGGACCAGAGAAATGTATGGTCAAATGGAGAAGCAATCAAGATCTTCCTTGTGGACCAAATTATGACACAGTGCTAAATACTTGATATAGTCTTGACATAGGACAGCTGAAAGTAAACTTCTACTTTCTTTACTAAAAGGTATAGAGAAAGAAGCATTAGACAGATCAATAGCTGCATACAGAGTGCCAAGGGTAATGTTGATTTTTTCCAGCAGTGAAACCACATCTGGAACAGTAACTTCAATTGGAGTCACCATCTGTTTAATTTTGTAAAAAAATTCACCACAGTTATTTTCCAAGATCCATTTGGCTTTTTACTGATAAGATAGACCAGTTAAATGGAGATGTAGTGGCAATCACTGCCTTTAAATCCTTCAAGCCCTCAATGCTAGTACTACCAGCAGTAACTCAAAGTTGCTTTTGTTTTGCTACTTCAATAGTAGAGGCAGCGTTAGTAATTTCCACTTGGTGTTTCCTATCCTAATAGCCCTCTCTACACAGAGAAGAGAACCAATATAGGGATTCTGCTAGTTGCTGAGTATGCCTAGTAGCCAATGCCAGTGATCTCTGGAAGTCAGAACATACTACTTTGGCTCTGATGCCCATTACAGTAATCTTATTCCCCTCTATTATCTCTGACCATTAAATTCCACTACCTGGGCCACTGAGTCCCTTGGATATCATCATGTCCATTTTATTCTGCCATCCCAGTTCCATGACAACAGTTCCCATTGTCATTCTTTGCCTACAGAGGACACCACATCAGAACTCCTCAAGGATATCAGTACACCCCTCAGCAATATATTTCTCAGTCTTGGAGAAAACAAATATTAATAAGTTAAAAAATAGAAGCAGTTAGAAAAAAAGAGTAAATCTAAGAAATACATTTATTCTGTTAAACAAGATGTAAAACAGCTACACTTGTTTCTTTTAAAAAAGGTTAATGCGGGAGATTTGGCCTGCCCAACATTAAAAATAATTAAAACTGCAAAAACTGTAAGTGCGGGTATTGTGAAAGAATTGACAGGCAGATAAATAGAATGTATTAAATTGTCTGGAAACAGAAACTAGCCTCATCAATCTCTTGGGGGCAGGAGTAAAGAGAGGGAGGAAAGTTTTTTCTTTATTCAATAAATAGTGCTGGCTAACTAGACAGTAGATAAGTAGTAATTCTGGTGAAGCGGAAGACAGAAGACATTATAGGGGAAGTCAGTACAACGTGACCAAGGCAAAGTTATAGAAACTTCATAGACACATCCAAACACCATGAGGGACTGAGTTCCTGGGCTGACGACTGGGGACCATGGTCTCAGGGAACATCTAGGTCAATTGGTATTAGCATAGTTCATAAAGAAAATGTTCTACATCTGACTTTGGTGAGTAGCATCTAGGGATCTTAAAAGCTTTATAGCAGCCATCTAAGATACATCTACTGGTCCTATCCCATCCAGAGCAAAGGAGAATGAAGAAAACCCAAATACATGGGAAATGTTAGTCCACAGGACTAACGAACAACAAGTACCACTACCTCCACCAGCCTGAGTCCAGAACTAGATGGTGCCCAGCAACCATCACTTACTGCTCTAACAGGGATCACAATACAGGGTCCCTGACAGAGCTGGAGAAAAAGTAGAACAAAATTCAAATTCACTAAAAAATATCAGACTTACTAGTCTGAAAGGGACTGGAGGAACCCCAAGACTATGCCCCCAGACACCTTTTAACTCAGAACTGAAGTCACTCCTGAAGTTCACCCTTCAGCCAAAGATTACATAGGTCTATAAAACAAACAACAACACACATGTGGAACATGCTTCTTAGCTCAATCATATAAAGAGACCAAATGGGCGACACCTGCCCAAAAGCAAATATGAGAAGGCAGGAAGGGACAGGAAAATGGGATGAATGGAAACAGGGAAACTGGGATAGAGAAGGGGAAAGTGTTGACACATCACAGGGATTGCAAGCCACATCACAAAACAATTTGTGCATAAATTGTTGAATGAGAAACTAATTTGCTCTGTAAAGTTTCATCTAAAGTACAATTAAAAAAAATTTTTAAAAATAAAATAAATAATACTGGGACAATTATATCTTTGGTGGGAGGAATATTATATTTTCACTTAACATCATACAAAAAATTAAATCCAAATAAATGAAAAAATTAACTGAGTATAAAATTATAAAGAAAATATTTGTCAGATCTCAGAGCACAGAATTTTTTTTTCTAGTTATTGCTCTTAATTTTTTTTTTTTGGAAAATTTTCAAATATACAAAAAGCAGCAAGAATAGCACAATGACTTCCAGCAAAATGGCACTGTAGGCAGAAGCACCACACTGTCCCTTCACAGCAAAGATCCGAAAAACTAAGCCAAACAGAGAAAACAGCAATCCTGAAACACTAAAACAACAAATGAAGAGATAAAGAACCCAGCCAAGCACCAAATGGAGTGAGAAAACTTTCAGAGAACAGAGAGCGAGGAGAGATTCATGCAGAGGTCCCCTATCAGCTAACGCAGCATGGATCCGCCATTTAGGACTCCTATCAGAGACCAGCAAACAGAGGGAACAAGAAAGCAGCTTCACGGAGTTTCCAGCAGGAGACAGAACAACTCGTAATTTGAGATATATGCTTTCCCGCCCCCCACTCTTCTTCACCCCTACTCAGCCTCCTCTGCTTCCCACAGCCACAGTCTCTTGGCCAGGAAGCACCACCCGCCTGCACTAGCCAGCTCCCTGAGTGCCATTTGTTGGCTGCTGGTATTGCTTTTTTTTTGCTTCTTTTGATTTCTTTCTTACCTCTCACCACCTCCCCCTCCTTTCGCTCAAATACCTGGCTCCTTGCACCATCTCTGCTTCTTCCTAAGGGGCTGCGGAGCTCCGTTCAAGTGTGGAACTTCTTCCCAGTCTGGGCGGCCATGCTGGTGGGATCATGGGGCCTTTGTTTGTTTCTTTGCTTTGAATTGTTTGTGTGTTTTCTTTTCCTTTTCTCGAGTTGGGAGCCCGTTTTAGCTGGGCAGTGCTACACGGCTTGGGACTTACACCCCAAGCTTGTGCAGACACGCAGAGGGATCCCTGAGGGTATATCTTTTTGTGTGTGTGTTTTTTTTTTGGAGGCTTTTCTTTTTATTTTTTTAAAATTTCTTTTGTTTTCTTTTCCCTCTTTTTCCTTTTTTGTCTTTCTTCATTACTCAGTTTCTAGTCTCTCTATACCTTCCTTCTCTTCCTGTTCAATGAATACCTGGTGCTGAATACATCTATGCCTTCTAGCCAGGCTGTATTGCAACATCTGGGAACAACTTCCCCATACCACGTAACTGCACCGGTGGGATCCCTGGGAGGTTTGCTGTTCTTATTTCTTTCTAATTTTTATGTATTAATTATTTTATTTTATTTTTTCTTCTTCCCCTTTTTGTTTTTCTCCATTTCAGTCTCTCATCTCTCCACTCCAACGACAAGCTCCCCTAGCACTCTTTTTTGTTTGTTTGTATGTTTTTGGCTCCTGTTCCTCTCTACTCTCTCCCATATCCATCTTAGCTCCACACAAAACAATCTCCCCCCTCCATCCTCCCTACATGCACCGTGGACTTAACATCACACCACCAAGCAGCACAGGCACGGCCTACTGCAACCTGCCCTGCACTGATTACTGACCCGCCCTGGTGGCTGTAGTAAGTGCCACAAACAACCCATCCCAGCAACTCCTCTTCAGCTAGACCTGCTCTGCTGTACCATATCTGAGCAACTGAACTTGCCAATTGGAGAAGGAGCCGAAAAGTATTGTGCCCACAGAAGAGCAAACAACAAAGAAAATACAGCCCACATGCTCAGACATAGCCAAATTTCAAAAAAAGGATGAAACAAACTAATCTACAATCAATAAACAAGAAAAATACCAACTGAATGCCCTGAAAACAGCAGACAACATTAAAATATTTAGAAAAACAGGACAGGATGGTTCCAGTAGGTATCCAAAATAAAACACCAGATGACTTTCCAGTGGAAGAAAAGGCACCTTAACTACCCGATAGGGAATTCAAATCTCTAATACTCAGAATTATCCAAGAGTTGAACCAAAAAGCAGACAAAAATGAGGAAAAACTAGAAAAATTCATGGAAAAGGCAGACAAATTCATGGAAAATACAGACAAAAAAATGGAAGAATTCAGGAAAATAATGCAGGAACAAAATGCCAAAATATATTCACAACTAGAAATTATACAAAAACAACAATTAGAAATCCAAAAGATAAACAACAAGATTTCAGAAATGGACAGTGTCATAGAAGGGCTAAGGAGCAGATTTGAAACCATGGAAGACAGGATCAGCAGAATTGAAGACAAACACTTGGATACAACTCTGTTTCAGGAAAACTCAGAAAAAAAAAAACAAAGAAAAATGAAGAGACCCTGACAGTTATGTGGGACACACAATCAAAAGCAAAAATTTCCAAGTGATTGGAGTTCCAGACAAGGGGCAAAAAGAGAAAACACAGAGAGGATCGTTGAAGAATTGCTGACAGAAAACTCCCCCAATATCACGAAAGATGAAAAGCTGGCCATTCAAGAAGCTCAATGAACCACATATAGGATAGAACCCAAAAGAAAATCACCAAGATATATCATAATCACAATCACCAAAACCAAAGACAAACAAAGAATCCTCAGAGCAGCTCGTGAAAAACAAGAACTCACATACAGAGCAGAAAAAATAAGACTAAGCTCAGATTATTTGGCAGAAACCATGCAGTCAAGAAGGCAATGGGATGACATATATAAAACCTTGAAAGAAAAAAATTGCCAGCCAAGAATAAAATATCCTGCAAAACTCTCGTTCAAATATGATAGTGAAATAAGGACATTTCCAGATAAACAGAAATTAACGGAATATGTAAAAACCAAGCCAAACTTACAAGAATCATCAAAGGGAGTTCTTCAATCTGAGAATGAACAACTTCAGCTCACAGGCTGAATCTAGGACACAGGATCGTACCAGCCAGGTCCCAATCTAGGAAATGAACTCTCAAGGATTATCCAAAACCAAAAGAAATACAACAGGAAATCAGAGCAGTTAATCTGTAAATGACAACAACATCACAACAATACAAGAGGGAATAAATGGTGTAGGTATAGGACCTTCTAATGGAGAGGAAGGCAAGGCAATACCAAGTAATAATAAACTGCTTTAAACTTAGACAGCTAATGGTAAATTTCATGGTAACCACAAAGAAACCTAACAAACATACTCATAAAAATAAAGAGGAAAAACATAAAGTCTCAGCAGAAACAAAACCTACAAAAACAAAAGAAATGAAAAAAAAATCCACAAACAAAAGGAATTCAGCACAGGAGACTAAGAAAAACAAAGAAAACGTCGGCACCACAAAAAAAGCACTACAAAATGACAGCAACCAACTGACATCTATCAATCATTACACTGAATGTAAATGGACTCAATGCACCCATAA
>NW_004444348.1:190432-191677 GCF_000243295.1 Trichechus manatus latirostris | reverse complement strand
AATTACATGGAAACTGAATAATACCCTGCTTACACATCACTGGGTAATAGAAGAAATCAGAGATGGAAACAAAAAACTCCTAGAATCAAATGAGAATGAAAACACATCATACCAAAACCTTCAGGATACAGCAAAGATGTCCTCAGAGGACAATTTATAGCAATAGATGACACATCAAAAAAGAAGTCAGGGACAAAATCAAAACATTAACTACACAACCAAAAGAATAGAAAGAGAACCGCAAAAAAAGCCCACAGCCACTGGAAGAAAGGAAATAATAAAGATCAGAGCAGAAATAAATGAAATAGAGAACAGAAAAACAATACAAAGGATCAACAAAACCAAAAGTTGGTTCTCTAAAAGAATCAACAAAATTGACAAACCACTGGCCAGACTGTCAAAAGAAAAACAGGAGAGGACGCAAATAACCTAAATAAGAAATGAAATGGACAACATTACAATAGACCCAACTGAAATAAAAAGGATCATAACAGAATATTATGAAAAACTATATGCCAACAAATTTGAAAACCTAGACGAAATGGATAAATTTCTAGAAACACACTACCTACCCAAATGACAATAAAGTGATGTTGAATATCTGAACGGAGCCATAACAAGAGAAGAGACTGAAAAGGTAATAAAAAAAAAAACTCCCAACAAAAAAAAGCCCTGGCCTAGATGTCTTCACTGGAGAATTTTACAAAACATTCACAGAAGAGTTTGTACCAGTACTATTCTATTTAAGAACATAGAAAAGGAAGCAACACTTCTGAATTCATTCTATGAAGCCAGCATAATGCTGATAACAAGACCAGGCAAACACACCACAAAAAAAGAAAATTACAGACCAATATCTCTCATGAATATAGATGCAAAAATTCTCAACAAAATTCTAGCCAATAAAATTCAGCACCATATCAAAAAAATAATACACAACTACCAAGTAGGATTCATACCAGTTATGCAAGGATGGTTCAACATTAGAAAATCAATCAATGTAGTCCATCACATAAATAAAAGGAAAGAAAAGAATCAAATGATCATCTCAATTGATGCAGAAAAGGCATTCGACAAAGTCCAACACCCATTCCTGATAAAAGGTCTCAATAAAATAGGTAGGAATGGAAATTTCTCAGCATAATAAAGGGCATCTATGCAAAACCAATAGGCAATATCATTCTTAATACAAAGAGACTGAAAACATTCCCCATGAGATGGGAACAAGACAAGGATGCCCTTTAT
>NW_004444348.1:181509-189995 GCF_000243295.1 Trichechus manatus latirostris | reverse complement strand
AATGCAATCCCGATCCAAATACCAACAACATTCTTCAAAGAGATGGAAAAACTAATCATTAACTTTATATGGAAAGGGAAGAAGCCCCGAATAAGTATAGCACTACTGAAGAAGAAGAATAAAGTTGGAGGACTCACACTACCTGACCTCAGAACCTACTGTACAGCTACGGTAGTCAAAATAGCCTGGTACTGGTACAATGACAGATACATTGACCAATGGAACAGAATTGAGAACCCAGATGTAAATCCATCCAACTACGGTCACCTGATCTTCAACAAGGGCCCAAAGTCCATCAAATGAGGAAAAGACAGTCTTTTTAACAAATGTTGCTGGCAAAACTAGATATCCATCTGCAAAAAATTGAAACAGGACCCATACCTCACGCCATATACAAAAACTAATTCAAAATGGATCAAAGACCTAAATATAAAGCCAAAAACTATGAAGTTCCTAGAAGAAAAAATAGGACCAATGCTACAGGCCCTAATACAAGACATTAACAGGATACAAACCATAGCTATCAACACCCAAACTCCAGAAGATAAGCTTGATAACTGGGATCTTCTAAAAATCAAACATTTATGCTCTTCAAAAGACTTCACCAAAAGAGTAAAAAGAGAACCTACAGAGTGGGAAAAAATTTTGGACAGTACAAGTCAGACAAAGGTTTAATCTCCGTAATCTACAAGAAAATCCAACACCTCTACAAGAAAAAGACAAATAATGCTATTAAAAAATGGGCAAAGGAAATGAACAGACACTTCACCAAAGAAGATATTCAAGCGGCCAACAGACGCATGAGGAAATGCTCGCGGTCACTAGCCATTAGAGAAATGCAAATTAAAACTACAATGAGATACCATCTCACCCCGGCATTACTGGCACAAATCAAAAATACTGGAAATAGAAAATGTTGGAGGGGCTGCGGGGAGATCGGAACTCTTATGTACTGCTGGTAGGAATGAAAAATGATACAACCATTTTGGAACATGATATCGCACTTCTTTAGAAAGCTAGAAATAGATGTAGCATACTATCCAGCAATCCCACTCTTAGGAATATATTCCAGAGAAATAAGAGTGGTCACTCGAATAGACATATACACACCTATGTTCATGGCAGCATTGTTCACAATATCAAAAAGATGAAAACAACCTAGATGTCCATCAACAGACGAATGGATAAACAAACTATGGTACATACACACAATGGAGTACTACCCAATGATAGAGAACAATGATGAATCTGTGAAGCATCTCATAACATGGATGAAACTGGAGGATAGTATGCTGAGTGAAATAAGTCAACCACAAAAGGACAAATATTGTATGAGACCTCTATTGTAAAAACCAATGAAAAAGTTTACACACGAAAGGTAATAATCTTTTTTGGTTACCAGGGATGGGAGGAATGGGGGGGAAATACTAAATAGGCAATAGATAAGTGATATCTCTAGTGAAGGGTGAGACAGTCCACAATCCTGATGAAACCAGCACAACTTGCACAAGGAAAGGTCATGGAAGCTCCATAGACACATCCAAACTCCCTGAGGGACTGAATTGCTGGGCAGAGGGCTGTGGGGACCATGGTTTCGGGGAACATCTAGCTCAATTGGCATAACACAGTTTATAAAGACAATGTTCTACATTCTACCTTGGTGAGTAGCATCTGGGGTCTTAAAAGCCTGTGAGCAGCCATCTAAGATACTCCACTGGTCTCACCCCTTCGGGAGCAAGGGAGAATGAAGAGAACAGGATACAAGGAAAAGATTAGCCCTAAGGACTAATGGACCACAGCTACCAAGGCCTCCACCAGACTGAGTCCAGTACAGCTAGATGGTGCCTGGCTACCACCACTGACTGCTCTGACCGGGATCACAACAGAGGATTCTGGGCAGAGCTGGAGAAGGATGTAGAACAAAATTCTAACACACACAAAAAAAAGACCAGATTTACTGGCCTGAAAGAGACTGGAGAAACCCTGAGAGAATGGCCCCCAGACACCCTTTTAGCTCAGCGGTGAAGTCACTCCTGAGGTTGCCCGTTCAGCTAAGGATTGGACAGCCCCATAAAACACAACGGGACTAATGAGGCACAGCAGTCCAGGGACAAGGGCTAGAAGGCAGAAGGGGCCAGGAAAGCTGGTGATAGGGAACCCAAGGTTGAGGAAGGACAGTGTTGATGTGTGGTGAGTTTGTTAACCATTGTCATAGGGCAACATGTGTACTAACTGTTTAATGAGAAACTATTGTGTTCTATAAACCTTAATTTAAATTGAGAAGAGCAGCACAACTGGAAGAGCATAGTCGATGTTACTGAATTGTGCATGCAGAAATTTTTGAAACGGTGTATCTTTGGCTATGTATATTTTCACCAAAAAAAAAAGGTGAGAAGGGAGAGAGTTGACATGTCATGGGGTTGTTAACCAATGTCATAAAACAATATGTGTACTACTGTTTAATGAGAAACTATTTGTTCTGGAAACCTTCACCTGAAGTACAATTTAAAAAAAAAAAAAAAAGAATAGCATGATGAACTCCTGTGTTTGCTCTGAATGTTCCCAGCATCATTTCCTTGGACTTGTAAGAATTGTGAGCATGGGCCAGTGACAGAACAGTAAACAGCATTCCCAGGGAACCTAGTTCCATATTACAGAACAGCAGCATGCCACTGCGAAGTTAGTGCACTTGGAAAGAGAAACAAGGAAAAGAGAAAATAAACATGGTTTGCAGTAGACATGAATATATATCTAGAAAACACAATAGAATCAACAACAGCAACAAAAATCTATTAGAAGCAATGGAAAAAAGTCAATAAGGAGACGTTACAAAATCAGAATACAAAAATAAAAGCTTTTCAATATACAAACCACAGCCAGACAAAAAATTTAATGGAAAAATAGATCCCATTTTCACTACCAGTAACAGAAAGATAAAATACCTAGGAAAAAACAGCAAAAGTTGTGTAGGGCCTATATAAAGAAAACTTTAAAACCCTATTGTGGTACATTAAAAAGTCTTCATTAAGTTATAGAAATAAAATATTTATTCATGGAAAACAAAATTTCACACTGTAAAGACGCTAATGCTCTCTGAATTAATCTATTGAATCAATACAACCTGGAATAAAAGAATTTGAAAATAAGATGTTATGGTAAATAGACATACTAAACTAGGCAAGAAAATTAAGACAAAATAAAATGGGGTGGAGGGCTTGCTGTTGTTATCTGTTGTTGAGTCAGCCACCGACTCATGACAACCCCATAAAGGATGTGTTCCTTAGAAATCTCTCCGCTACAATCTTTATGGAAGCAGATCTTCAGGCCTTTCTTCCTCAAAGCTGCTGGGTGGGTTTGAACTGCCAACCTTTGGGTTAGCACTAGATCACAAACCATTTGCACAACCCAGGCCCCTGGAGGAGTCCTGCCAAATATTAAAATACTGTAAAACCAAAAAACCAAACTCATTATCGTCAAGTCAATTCCGACTCATAGCAACCATATGTAGAGTTACGTACACTAGAGCAGCTTGGTACTAGTGAAATTATAAGACCTGTGATCTTCAAACATTGCATAAGAATCACATAGGATGCATGTTAATCCTTCAATTTCCCTGGGGGTTAAGCCCCTAAAAATTCTGATTTACTAAGTCTGGACTGGAACCTGGGGATATGCATTTTCATAACAGGAACTCCAGATGATTTTAACTAAGGTAAAATATACTTGTCCTTCCCTAAACTAACCTGCCAGCTTAACTGATGAGCTCTGTTATCAATATAGAACACACCAACTCCTACCTGATGCACTTTGCTCACTGAAAACTCAATGAGCCACACCACGTTACATTCTTACAAATCTGTCCCTACAGTTGAGTCCATTGTGTTCCTTTTCAGAACTGTTTGTGCCTATTTACATCAATGTATTGCCTAATTTAATTAAATCTTATGTAAATCCATGAAATGTGAGTTCAAAACGAAGGTTGCTTCTATTAAAACTAAGTTAAACGTTTTAGAAAGACAAGTTAAAAGTAAATTGCTAAAGCAAGAATTGTTTTGAACTGGTACGGATGAGAAAACAATAACTGATTGGGATACTAATGAAATTACTCATAAGTGTCTTTCTTTAAGTTCTTGACCCACTTTAAGGAAGACCTGAGTATCATTAATGCAAGATTGATATACAAATTAACAGTAGATTTATAGTCAAAAGAAATACTTGAGCTTTAAATCAAGAGATTAACAAATAAATGTGCATTTGTATGTTTTAAATTAAAATATTTAAGGTGTATATGCGTATTTTATGATAAACTACTTAAATTAGTTTTTTGTTTATTTGTTAGTGTTTTATTAATAGACCAAATATTACTTCCAATCATGTTGGCTAGGGGGACATCTTCTCTAATGTAAAAACCACAATTTGAGGAACACTGGAGTAGGCAAATGGGCCAATGAAGCAAAATAGAGTGCTCAGATATGGGCTAGTAACATAAGAGATTTGGAAAATACGTACTCCAGGTAGATGGGGAAAAGATGATAAGTCAGTGAAGGGTATTGGGAAAACCAGTTAGCAGTTTGGAAAAATAATTATAAAGCTTTTCTTACCCTTACAATGAAATAAACTTGAAAAGAAAAATAAATGTAAACATAATATTTAAGGCCATAAATTACAAAAAAGTAGTAATAATATTTTTAATTGAATTGTAATGAGGAATATCTTTTAAGTATGACATTATATGGAAGCCATAAAGGAAAAACTTAATATATTTGACAATACAGACACTTTTTATTTTACAGTTCAAACAAAAAATTGGTAACCCAGCTGGGAAATAACAAGCCAGGAAAAATATTTTCAACATATATGACAGGAAAAAGATGAAATTACTTACTATAAATGTACTCTTATAAATTAATAAAACACTGTATTAAAATTTGCAAAAGCATTATAAACAGCTTACAGAACGAATAAACTAACCAATAAACATTTGAAACCTACTCAATCTCAGTCATAATTAAAGAAATGTACATTAAAAACAAAAATGAACTACCATAATTCACCTGTTAGACTAGGAAGATTAAAATAACTGCTAATGTCCAGTATTCATAGGGATTTGGAGAACTATAAATTTCTGCAACCTTTTTAGAGAACAATTTGGATCTATCTGTCAAATTCATAATAAATACTCTGACCTCCCAATTAGATTCTAATAATTTGTTCTACAGATATAACAAGTGCCCAAAGAAATCATTGCTACTTTTTTTTTTTTCCAGTTACAACAGATAAAAAAAAAAGACAGAAATATCTTCCAATGGGGAGTAATTAATTAATTACCATTATCTCGTACAATGGGATCCAGTCAGATTTTGACAAAGAAGTTAGTTGACACTTAGAAGTAGGGACCCTCAAGATCCTTATGACAGGAGCTATAGTAGCTACAGGGTCTATCGGGCAGGCTGCCATGGCTGTGCCTGGTGGCAGGGGTGTCTTCACTGGACTTGGCAGCACAAGTTGGAACATGGTTCCTGGCTTGTTAGCCTCACGAGCAAGTTCATCTGCTCTCCCAGAGATCCTGGGAGCAACCCATTATGCTTTTTAATAAATCCTTTTACTGCTTAAATTAACTTAGCCCGTTGTCACGGAGTCAATTCCAACTTATGGTGACGCCATGTGTGTCAAGGTAGAACTGTGCTCCATAAAGTTCAATGGCTGATTTTTCTGAAAGATGATTGCCAGGCCTTTCTCTGAGGTGCTTCTGGATGAACTCAAACCTCCAACCTTTTGGTTAGCAGCCAGCCTCATTTACCTGTTTGCATCACCCAGGGATTCCCGTAAACAACTAAGCTTACAACTGAGAATTCTGACTGATACAATTTCTAATATATAAATATAGCCAAATCATTAAGAAAACTGCTAAAATCTCAATAAAATTTAAATGCCCTAATGGAACTAATAGTCCTTCCCTAGACTCTAAGCTTCCCCACTACAGTTTAAGCACAGGGAAAAAGCATAACGGTGTCCATTCGCTCACAGCCTATCTATGTCCACTGCCTGTATCAATACTATCAACTTATTAAATTGAACTAAGAAAAAAAATGAAAAAATACATTGCAATGTATCAAAAGTACAATATACTCTTTGAACAAGTGATTTCACTTTTCAAGTTGTTAAGAGCTCGGCTGCTAACAGAAAGGTGGACAGTTCAAATCCACCAGCTGCTCCTTGGAAACCCGGTGGAGCACTTCTACTCTGTCCTATAGGGTTGCTATGAGTCGGAATGGACTCGACGGCACCTAACAACAACAACAGACACATTCACCCAAGGGTGAAATAACATGTGTACAAAAATATTAAGTGCAACACTTTTTAGCAAAATCCTGATAACAAGAAAAGACAGTTTCTCCAAGACACATTATTAGGCAGAGTTTCAAACCTGTTCATTCCGATTTGACTCCCTGCTGAGAATTTGCATTTCCACTCCAGATATACATAGTGTAGAAGAAAGTTCATGCTTTGGGAGCTCCAGAGACATCAGCTCTGCTGGGGCCCCTGGAGAGGAGGGAGGTTTTACTGTGAGCAAACTGCAGTATGCAATAGCAATACCTAGGAGAAGTGACTAGACAGAAAACACCAAAGGGCTGCTAGAGCAGGAAAGGAAGCAAGCTGTGGATACCACATAGTAACCTATAGGACTTACATCTGCCCTGGATAATGTAAACAGTTAACAGGCTTGGCTACTAACTGAAAGGCTGAAGGTTCAAGTCAATCCAGAGTTACCTCTGAAGAAAGGCCTGGCAATCTATTTCCAGAAAATCAGCCTTTTGGAAACACTATGGAGTACAGTTCTACTCTGACACATATGGGGTCACCATGAGTTGGAATCGATTAGATAGCAACTAGTGCTGGCACTAGTGCTAAGCATAAGAACCTCCCTAGATTACAGTTGAGGGGGGAAAATATATATATATGTTACAATTTATACAGTATGAGCCTAAGTCGAGAAGTAAACTGTATCTATAGCACATTATAGAAAAATGCATATAGAATCTATATATAGACAAATATGATCAATGTTAAGAATGGTTAACACAGGCTGATTGAATTACATGAAATTTTAATAATCTTTATAATTTACTGTGTAGTATATAATGCTTTATAATATGAAAACTAAAGATGTTAAGATGATTTTCAACTTTACTTTTAGTTAGTAGATAAAAATCATGTAAAAGAATTGGTGTATCATCAAGGTCCTCTGGATAGATGTCTGGGAAAATTAGCTTTGGAAATTCTGAAGTTAAAACTGAATTTTTCTATTTTAATTAACACTTTTGTCTATAAGGGTTATTATTATGCCCAGTATTTGGTTTAATGTCATAGAATAACAGGCCAAAAATTCTACTTTCTTGTTGTTGTTAGAGTACATACTTACCTATAAATTGAACTTATTTTTGAAAAAGAAAAAGCTGCTTATTTTTTCAAGAATAAAATTTTGAAGTGTCATTTTAAATCATATTGTATCCAAAAAAAAACTAGCCAAACCCATTGCCATCAAGTTGATTCCGACTCATAGTGACCCCATAGGAGAGGGTAGAATTGCCTCATAGGGTTTCCAAGAAGCAGCTGGTGGATTTGAACTGCTGACCTTTTGATTAGCAGCTGTAGCTCTTAGCCACTGCACCACTATTCTATAAACAGCTAGTTCTCTAGCAGGATTTTATCTTTTATTTACCATCCAGATGCAATGGAACAAAAAATAAATAAATAAAATAAAAATTTTCTGCTGTATAAAAATATTGCTAACATAACATTTATTCTCCATTTATATAGCAATGCAGGCACACTGCAGAGGAAATATTTCCATATGGCATGCATAAACAGCCTGACTATTAATCCCTTAAGAGTTTTTTGTATTGTAATATGTTTGAATACTGGGAGAACATTTCTACAGCTTTGCCTACAATACTTTATTTTTCCTTAGTCTTAAAATTTTTTTAATCTTTTACATTAAATCAAGGAGGTGCCCATTACTAATTTTTGTGTCATAGAGTGCTCTCAATAGCTGTCAATATTGTTGAATACTTTTTGCTAGTGAGTATGATTTACTTTTAAACTTACAAAATTGATTTTTAAAGGGAACCAAACATAGATATAAATTTTTGTATGTTTTTTTTTATATACCAGTGTAAACACACATACAAGAGATTATGGTATTTATGCCTGAAAAATAAAATAAATTATGGCAGATTGAATACTAGGTAGAAAAAGAAGTGACTGGAATAGCTTGCCAGCAGGTAATCAATGTCTACTTCAGGCAAAACAGGTTAAGTTGTTTTTGATTCCCCATCCCTTCTCCATTTCTTAGTACATCTTTTCTAACCTAACATTTCCCACTGCGTTTCTCAGAATTGATTAATTTTTCTTACTAGTATCTCTTTAATCCCAGAGATACTAATAAGAAAGTATTTATGGTCAAAAAATTTTTGAAAAACTCA
>NW_004444348.1:144386-161984 GCF_000243295.1 Trichechus manatus latirostris | reverse complement strand
GTTAGATATTAACATTAGGGAAAAGTAATAAAAGGATATACAGGAACTCTGTACTATCTTTGCCAATACCTGGAGTAGGAGAATGTGGCAGAAACTAAGTACTAGTGTGACTTTACAGAGAAAAAACTTGACACGAGGGCAAAATGATTAACCTGTCATCATTAACCTTCATCCAACAGAAGTAAGGAACACAAAATTTTTGACTTGCACAGGCATTTACATCTTCCTCACTTAACAAAAACTTGGGGAAAAACAAAACTCATATGTAAAAATGTTTATTTTCCCAAGTTTCATGAAGCTCCAGGTTTTGTTCACTTCTATATTCCTGTTACTGGAAACGTAGTAGGCATTCAGTAAATATATGATAAATGAAGAACAAATTAAACCATTTCTCGTTGGTTATTGTCCTTTTGTGTTCCTGGCATATTGAAGTTCTAACATGTCAAAATTACTCAGAAGAAATTGACTAAATGGAATTAGACTGGTTCTGATTCACACATTCATCACATAGAGGCATAATTGTTATTACATATTACAATTATTAGTGAATTCTCATCTACATAGGATAGTGTCTTGGTTATCTAGTGCTGCTCTAACAGAAATACCACAAGTGGATGGCTTTCACAAAGAGAAATTTATTTTTTCATAGTCTAGTAGGCTAGAAGTGAAAATTCAGGGGCTGTCAGCTCCAGAGGAAGGCTTACTCTCTTTGTCGGCTCTGGAGGAAGCTCCTGGTCAACAATCTTCCCCTGGGCTAGGAGCTTCTCTGTGCAGGAACCTCAGGTCCAAAGGACGCGCTCTTCTCCTGGTGCTTCTTTCTTGGTGGTATGAGGTCCCCCATTCTCTGCTTGCTTCCCTTTCCTTTGATCTCTTGTAAGATAAAAGGTGGTGCAGACCACATCCTAGGAAAACTCCCTTTACATTGGATTAGGAATGTGACCTGGATAAGGTTGGTGTTACAATCCCACCCTAATCCTCTTTAACATAAAATTATAATCACAAAATGGAGGCCAACCACACAATTCTGGGAATCATGGCCTAGCCAAATTGAGACACACATTTTTGGGGAGACATAATTCAAACCATGACAGATAGTGAGGTCCCTGGGTGGTGCAAATAGTTAATGTGCTTAGCTGCCAGCCAAAAGGTTGGAGGTCCCAGTCCACCCAGAGACATCTCAAAAGAAAGACCTGGATATCTACTTCCAAAAAATCAGCCACTGAAACCCCTATGGAGCACAGTTCTCCTCTGACACACATGGGGTCACCAAGAGTCAGAGTCAACTCCATGGCAACTAGTTTAGATAGAGTGGTTTAGATAGGGTGCTATTATCAGAGGGTAATGATAACAATGTTCCTTTGGTGGCAAAGTTAAGTGCTTAACAATGAGCTAAAAGGTTGGTGGTTCAAACGCAGCCAGAGGCACCTCAGAAGACAAGCTAGTGATTTGCTTCCAAAAGGTCACAGCCTTGAAAATCCTATATAGCAGTTCTATTTTGCACATATAGGAGAAACATGAGTTGGAATTTACTTGATGGCAACTAACAACAATGATAGCAATGAGGTATTGATGATTCACTGGTAGAATTCTCACCTTCCATGCCAGAGACCCAGGTCCACTTCTTGGCCAGTGCATTTCATGTGCAGCCACCACTCGTCTGTGAGAGGAGGTTTGTATGTTGCTATGATGTTGAACAGGTTTCAGCGGGGCTTCCAGACTAAAACAGACTAGGAAGACAGGTCTGGTGATTTACTTTTGAAAATCAGTCAGTGAAAACACTGTGGATAAAAACAATCTGATCCACAACCGATCATGGGGGCATTACTGGGCAGCATTTTGTTCTGCTGTGCATAGGGTCCCCATGAGTTGGGGGCCAACTTGATGATAGCTAACAACAATGATAACAATAGGGCTAATGTGGTAAAAGATTACTCTTCTTCAGTTGCTACTTCCTCAATGGAAAATCAGTAGTAAAAGAACCTGTGATGAGCATAATTAATGTCACTGAATTGTACAAGTAAAAAAATGTTGAAATGGGAACTATTTTGTAGTATACAGATACTTACCACAATAAAAAATATTGATTAAATAAAAGAGTGTATGTGGCTTAATAAAAAAAACAACCTCTCCCTATGGTAGTAAAGAAGTAATATTTCTTAAATATAAAAGGATTTAGCTTTGTATTATACTAATTATTTGCTACTTTGGAATAAATATCAACATATCTCTGAAAGTAACTGTATATGTTATTACCAAAAGTAATATATCTATGATTTGATTACTTTTCTAGGAAAGCTGGCTTTGGATTCTCAGAAATCATTTCTCCATCATGGTTAGACATTCATATACTTAAAACTACAACATTTAATTTAATATACCCATTTTAGAAAAGTAATGGGAAATATCTAGCTTTGTAACAGTAATAACAGTTTTAATTATTTAGAAGATTTTTAACTGTGGGATCTATTTCAGTGAGATGGAGATTATTAAATGTTTTAATGAGTCATTCATCTGGAAGAGAGATTTTCATCTTACAATTAATTTTCCAGTTAACAAAATGTTAAATTAATAAAAAGTTCATATCTTTTTCACATAATTAATCACATAACTGAAATTCATAAAGTTCAATGTCTAATCTATTCATTTTTGCATGGTTTACTCCTTTCCAATTGTACCAAAAATGTATAGTTCAGCAAGAGAAATTCAAATACACTGCTCACATGAGAGTGACAATCATCTCCTCTGTGGTTCTTGTTTTCTTGACCCAGAGCAGACCACCCAATACTCATAACATTTATATTCCCTCTTTACCTTATCTTATTAAAGTGTTTATAAGTCATAGTCCAACCTATTTGAAAGAAAGTATTACTACCAGGTGCTTCTGACAGGTGAACCCAAATTGGTAATTGGTACATAGAGGTTTTCTAAAAAATTTTTATGAACATCTCTTTTCATTTCTTTTTTCTAAGTAGAACTGTTCCCTTTTTCTAATATAAATTCTACATCTGGTGAAAGCATTTAGGCAACTTTTAGTGTTGTTTTTACCAAATAACTAATTTTGATGGCCCAATTGTCTATCTACTAAAATCATGCTCAATAAAGTCACTCTTGGACTTTCTTAAAGACTAAAAGAATGGAGATCTACTCTTAATCACCAGATGGCATAATTCTGCACTTTATGGTCCAAAAGTTAACACAGCAAGGTAACTCTTTTTTTTAGAAACTTGCACATATGTAATGTGTGACAAAAAGACGTGTATAGCATTAATTTGGAGACATATAAGTGATTTGGATTGCCTCGGGACTTTAAATGTACTTTAGCATTGATGAAAAGAAATAAACATAAAAATCATTCAAATGCAGAATCTTTCTTTAATCCTCGAAGTTGAAGTTCTTTCAAATAATAAAATTAAGGTAAAGTATAAATACTAAATGCCAAAGAGCCTCCAAATAGTCTTAGGGAAAAAACAATTGTGAAAGTCTTAGAAGCATGGGCCCTGAAGGAAAGCAACATTCCAGGGATTTTACTTAAGAAAGATATGACACACCAAGTAGAAATATATGAGAAAGATTGTGTTAGGAGTGCTATTCAACTGCTTAACTCAATGTGGGCATCAATAAAGTCAAACTGACAATAGCCACTGTAAAGATTATATAAGAAACTTAGGGGGCTGTGAGTTTATGTTAATGGGAGGGAAACAACTTGGAAAAGGAAGGTAAGAATGGTTGTACAACTCGAAGAATATAATCAATGTCACTGAATTATACATGAAAACTGTTGAATTGGTTTATATTCTGCTGTGTATATTCTCAACAACAACAAAAATAAATTATAAATAAAAAAGAACTGCAAATATTTTTGAGCCAGGGATCTCCACCAGGGCAGACCTCCAGGAGGTGTCCTTTTCTGAAGCTGCAATATGAACGGTGCCCCTGCAGTTCTACCATGCAAAGCCCATGCCTCATTTTCAAATCCTTTACGGGAGCCAGAAAAATAGTCTAAAGAGATAAATAAAGCTAACTATAAGGTAATGATGGGGAACGTTGGAGACTGGAGTAAACTGGAGTGCCCTGTCTAAAGGTTCTGTGTTATTCATATTCATCCTACTATTGTCATGTAGGAACACAGGCCCAGATCTGCTAGGCAATCGAGAAGGTCTAGTGTGTGTGTGTGTGTGTGTGTGTGTGTGTGTGTGTGTGTGTGTTT
The DNA here is from genome assembly GCF_000243295.1 of Trichechus manatus latirostris. NCBI lineage: Eukaryota > Metazoa > Chordata > Mammalia > Sirenia > Trichechidae > Trichechus > Trichechus manatus. Next base: position 157,777 of record NW_004444348.1, on the reverse strand, counting down.
AAAGAGACATATAAAATTTAACATAAAATATCCTTTTATTTATATGATGGAAATTAAATTTATAAACTCTGTGAAGGCTAAACAAAATCCATCTATAAGCCTACTCCAGGTGGTGGGTCACCAATTTGCAATCTCAGAGATGGGCCCACCTGATTCAAGAGCATCTTCCTCATGTTATGTGAAGTGGTTTCTTATACTCAGAATTCTGACCTCAAAAGAGATTAATTGGGAAACTTTGATCCAAATGATGGAATAAATTTTATACCTTCAACATAAGCATAAGTATACAATGCTGACTTGCTTTTTATTTCACTGAAAAAGTGAAGTAAACGGACAAGAATTCTTCTCATGCCTACCATCTGTGAGGATCACTGAAAAACATTTCAAATCTATTTCAGTTCAATCCAACTACCCATGCAGTACTTTCTGCTCTGATCCTAAGCATCTGAAGCTAGGTCAGACCTCACAAGTTAAAGGGTTCAGTCCTCTAGACTGCCAAGTTTGCCCAAGACTTCAGATATTAGTCACAAGCTTGGGAGTCCCCACAATACCGTCACTTCTGATCTGCTGGCTACAATTCAGGTGTTCCATCTACCCTCTCAAAATGTCAGCTGTAAGCTAGGTGTCCCCAGGCCACTTTCACTTCTGTCTTGCTTGCTCCCACTACTCCCTTGGTTTGCTAATTCAGCAGAGTGACTCACAGAATGCAGGAAAGTGCTATACTCACAAGTATAGTTTTATGATAGCAAAAAGGATACAAATGAAGAGATACATAGAGTAAGGTCTGGGATGATTATCAACAAGGAGCTTCCATGTCCCAAAGGATCAGCCACCCTCCAACCCGCACCGATGTCTGTAACCAACCAGGACAGGAAGCCCATGTAGCTTCTGTCACTATAGCCTTTATTGGAGCCTCATTATGTAGACATGATTAATTGAATTCAACCTTCAGCCCGCCTCCCCTGAGGTCAGGTTGATATCATCTGGTGGGTCTTTCTGGCTTAGCCAGCTTCCACCCAAGAGGCATTAACAAAAACTGTCAGGTGTAGTCTGGAGGCCTCATCCAAGACACTTCAATTACTGAGGAAATTCCAAGGTTCCAGAGGTTGTATCTCAGGACCAAATTCTTTGAGTAAATTCTTTACCCCATACCACCAAACGTCCAACATCTATCTCTATTTCTATATTTCCTATACCTTCCCTCCTGTTACAATTATAAGTGACTCATGTTCCCCTTTAAGGCCAACCTCTCCCTACCTGCGTTGTGGATCCTATCTCCTCCTGACTACTCAAGGCCTTTGACATTGCAGTGATACCTCTCTCTGTTTCTTTGTCTCTTTCCCTGCATTATCAAACTTTTCCTCTCTACTAAAACATTTTCATCAGTGGATATACAAGTAGTAATATCTCTCACTGTGCAACAATCCTTTTCTGAATCCACATGCCTCTCTACTACCAAGACATTTTCTGTTACTCTGTTGCAGTAAAATACCTTAGAAGTGTTGTTCATACTCAGGGTCTCTGTTTCCTCTCCTTTACTCTCATTTGAACACCTGCAATAAGAATGTTATCCCCAAAACTCACTGAAAATGCTGATATTCAGGGTCATCAGTAGTCTCTACGTTGCCAGTTTTTATCAATTCTCAGACCTCATTTTATTAAATCTGTCAATACATGTGGTATAGCTCATCGCCCTTTTTTTAAAATACATTTTTCACTTAACTTCTGTAGTAACACTCTCTTGGTTCTTTTCCCACCTCCTAATCTATTTTAGCTGTGTCTTCTTTTCATGTCACAAGATGTTCAGGGATATGAAAATAAATGCTCAGCCACCTTTTTGATGTGCCTGGAGCCCAGGAGTCCTGTAAGAAACTTGAACACAACCTGTAAATGAGGTGTTGGTTGGTAGAGACCTACCTAATGGACTGCGAACTCCAAAGAAAGCTGATTTGGAAAGGAGAAAAAAAAAGAGGTGTTTAGAAAGGGAAAAAAGTACTATGAGTGAAGAAATATGGCAAAAAGGGAAAAGACTGGGCAGTAAGGAATGGAATGTAGAGGAAACAGTGATTTCAGATCCAATGTGAGGAGCTACTTAATTATGACCTGACCAGGCACCCTCCTGTGAACTCTTCCCATCCCATATCCCCAACTAGGAAGAACAGAGAGCTCAGGTATAATAATAATAATTAAAAAAAACTATAGGCTCAATGATTCTGTCAATGGGAAACCCCTCTGAAGAAACTAAGCAAGTTTCAAGAAGCAGAAGAAGCTTTCTTGCTGGCCAAAAAGCCTGGAGGTCAGGGGTTGAGAAAAGGTTGGTAATACCAGGTTAGTAAAACAGACAACCACCGTAGGAAAAAAGGCAGCAGCTGTCATTGAAATATAAGGTGAACTAGAGTGATAGACATTAGAGTGAGGAATAACAGAGCAAAAGGTACTATCTCTGACTATTATCTACAACCTTATCTAAGGACTCCCAGAGGAAGATTGGGAAGAAGGGTGTAAGAAAAAGCCGGGGTTTCCTATTAATAAACCTTTCTATAATTCTAATGGAATACACAGGAATCAAATCTACTACATCTGTGGAAAGAGATGATTGAAAACTCAATATCATCAGTCAGAAGAAGGCCAGGGGCTGAATGCAGAACAGACCATCAATTGCTCATATGCAAGTTCAAGTTGAAACTGAAGAAAATTAGAACAAGTCCACAAGAGCCGAAGTACGACCTTGAATATATCTCACCTGAATTTAGAGACCATCCCAAGAATAATTTGATGGGTTGAACACTAATGATCCAAGACCAAACGAGTTGTGGAATGACATCAAGGACATCATACATGAAGAAAACAAGAGGTCATTAAAAAGATAGGAAAGAAAGAAAAGATCTAAATGTATGTCAGAAGAAACTCTGAAACTTGCTCTTGAATGTCTAGTAGCTAAAGCAAAAGGAAGAAATGATGAAGTAAAAGAGGTCAACTAAAGATTTCAAAGGGTGGCTCGAGAAGACAAAGTAAAGTATTATAAAGACATATTCAAAGAGCTGGAGATAGAAAACCAAAGGGAAGAACACGCTTAGCATTTCTCAAGCTGAAAGGACTGAAGAAAAAATTCAAGCCTCGAGTTGCAATAGTGAGGGATTCTATGGGCAAAATATCAAAGGACGCAGGAAGCATCAAAAGAAGGTGGAAGGAATACACAGAGTCACTGTACCAAAAAGAACTGGTCGACTTTCAACCATTTCAAGAGGTGGCATACGATCAGGAACCGATGGAACTGAATGAAGAAGTCCCAGTAGCACTGAAGGCATAGGTGAAAAACAAGGCTACGGGAATTGACGGAATATCAATTGAGATGTTTCAACAAATGGATGCAGCAATGGAAGTGCTCACTCATCTATCCCGAGAAATTTGGAAGACAGCTACCTGGCCAACTGACTGGAAGAGATCCATATTTATGCCTATTCCCAAGAAAGGTGATCCAATCGAATGCGGAAATTATTAAACAATATCGTTAATATCACACGCAAATAAAATTTTGCCGAAGATCATTCAAAAGTGGCTGCAGCAATATCTCAACAGGGAACTGCCAGAAATTCAGGCTGGATTCAGAAGAGAACATGGAATCAGGAATATCATTGCTGATATCAGATGGATCCTGGCTGAAAGCAGAGAATACCAGAAAGATGTTTACCTGTGTTTTATTGACTATGCAAACGCATTCGACTTGTGGATCATAACAAATTATGGATAACATTGTAAAGAATGGGAATTCCAGAACACTTAATTGTGCTCATGAGGAACATACACATAGATCAAGAAGCAGCTGTTCGAACAGAACAAGGGGATACTGTGTGGTTTAAAGTCAGGAAAGGTGTGCCTCAGGGTTATATTCTTTCATCGTACCTATTCAATCTGTGTGCTGAGCAAATAGTCTGAGAAGCTTGACTATATGAAGAAGAATGGGGCCTCAAGATTGGAGGAAGACTCATTAACAACCTGCGTTACACAGATGACACAAGTTTGCTTGCTGAAAGTAAAGAGGACTTGAAGTACTCACTGATTAAGATCAAAGACCACAGCCTTTAGTATGGATTACACCTCAACATAAAACAAAAATCCTCACAACTGGACCAATAAGCAACATCATGATAAAAGGAGAAAAGATTGAAGTTGTCAAGGATTTCATTTTACTTGGATCCACAATCAATACGCATGGAAGCCGAACTCAAGAAATACAAAGACGCATTGCATTGGGCAAATCAGCTGCAAAAGACCTCTTTAAAGTGTTGAAAAGCAAAGATGTCACCTTGAAGTCTAAGGTGCGCCTGACCCAAGCCATGGTATTTTCAATCGCATCATATGCATGTGAAAGCTGGACAATGACTAAGGAAGACTGAAGAAGAATTGATGCCTTTGAATTGTGGTATTGGCAAAGAATATTGAATATACCATGGACTTCCAAAAGAATAAACAAATCTGTCTTGGAAGAAGTTCAACCAAAATGTTCCTTAGAAGCAAGAATGGCGAGACTACATCTTACATATCTCAGACATGTTGTCAGGAGAGATCAATCCCTAGAGAGGGACATCATGCTTGGTAAAGTAGAGAGTCAGCGAAAAAGAGGAAGACCCTCAACGAGATGGATTGACACAGTGGCTGCAACAATGGGCTCAAGCATAACAATTGTGACATGGCGAAGGACCGGGCAGTGTTTCGTTCTGTAGTACAGAGGGTCGCTATGAGTCGGAACCAACTGGATGGCACCTAACAACAGCAACATAATTCTGAAATAATGTCAAAACATTTCTTTAATCCAAACAAGATTGACGTATCATATTTGGTTTTTAAACTCTTAAATGGTTTTAACATTCTAAAATAAAAAAAAATCTATGAAAATATTTTTATTTAGAACAGTTGTAATAGAGTCTCACGCCACTTTTTATATTTGACCACTGACTTTTTTCAGGTCCCACTACTTCTCTTTCCCCTCTTGCCTCGATATGGTCCAGCCAACTGGAAGGGCTGGGTACACTCCCTCTAGGGACCAGCAGGAAAGTTCACACCAGAAAAACAATGACCCATACACAGGAACTCACACTGAGGCCCCACCTCTTAACCACAATGAAAATAAAACCTTCATCCCTCCCTTTGTTCAAGCCAATCCAGACTGGCTTGCGTATGTATCCTGCTGTCCCAGAAAGTCTCATTATGTGAATAATAAACCTTCTCATACTCTGTTAGTGTTTGTGTGGCATCATCAGTCTCCACATCCAGAGCAATTTGAGCCGGTGGAAAATGATCCAGCACCCTCCACAGGCAACCTCCAAATAGCAGTATTATGATAGAGGGTACCAGAAGGCCCTGTAAAATATAACATCTGGAAAGAACAGAGAAACAATAAAAAAATTGTAAGAAAAATCAAATAATTTTTGGCAGGCAGTAGAATATAACAGTCACCAAAGACCTCACCCCTCATTATTTCTTAAGGACAGCTTCTGAACTTGTACCTCACTTATTAGTATTAAGTATAAGTAAACAAGCCATTGGAAATGTTTCCAGCGGGGCTTCTAACTGGTTCTTCCTGGTTCAGTCATGGCTGACAAAGCAAAACCAGAACAGACTTAAATTTTTACAATTTGAGTGATCCAGCATGATAACCAGAATGGGAAAAATTATAGGTTGAAGCTCTGGAATGTGGGATTCAGAAGAGATTCGTAAATGCTTTCAGGAACCTGATGCATGAGGTTAGGTTATTGGCAGGACTGTGGAGAGCGACGCACATTCAAAGACGCGTAGTCAGCCACCATCTTTGAGCAGGGCACAGCTGTTTCTGACTCTGCTCAAAATCCGGTGGGCAAGAGATCTGGTTGCTATGCAATTCATACACTGCCCTTGTTTTCTAAGAGAGAGATTAGATTTCTAGCAGTGCTTTGACCTGTAATTTTTCCCATTCCAGTTACCATTCTGGTTCACCCAAATTTTAAAAATTCGGGCCTGTTCGTTTCATTTCCTCAACCGTGACTGAACAAGGAAGAACCAGTTTGAAGTCCTGGTTTCCAGTGAGCCGTTATAAATTCACTGGATATTTTCACTCAGGTTTCATCATATGCATGATGCATTTAAAAAGGGAAAAATATGTAATGGAACGAATGTATTCTAAAGACATTTTATGACTTAAGAAACATTTCTCTTTTGTCTCCAACACTGGGTTATTTGTCATGAGGAGCCCTGGTGGCACAGTGGTTAAGAGCTCAGCTGCTAACCAAAAGGTCAGCAGTTTGAATCCACCAGCCGCTCTTTGGAAACCCTATGGGGCAGTTCTACTATGTCCTATATGGTTGCTGTGAGTTGACATCAGCTCGATGGCAACGGGACTATTTTTTTAATTCAACATGAAACACTCTGATTTCTAAGAACATTCACAGACACTTTGCACGTGATCACAATCTATCCTTGCCAGCTGACAATTGCTGCAAAAATTTCTGTCTCTATGGAGGATAGAGTAAGCATGAAAAAAAGGCAAATCTGATTAAGGACTCCTTGCCTAAGGGAAGAGAGAGATCCATTGACAAATCCTTAGGGATTATTGATTTTTAGGTAAAAAGAAAAAAAAAAAAAACCACACACACACAGAAAAAGAAAGACAAGAAGGGGAGAGAGAATTAAAGCCTGGACACAGATGTGGAAGATTGATTGCAAGTAGAAAATACTTGTTTATACTCAGAAAACAACCTCTTGAAGATTAAATGTCGCTGAATATGGATAAATTTTTAGTTTCTCACAGGTGGAAAATCCAGCATTCTGATTGCCATAAGCTAGATTCTGAATTCTATAGGCTATTTTAAAGTTCTGACATGGTTTGAATCTTTAATAGCTTAAATGTTAAAATAGATGTCTGAATAAATACACTTTTAAAATTCACTCTTTAACCTCTATAAATTCACTTTTAAACCTCTATTACTGAATACAGGTTTAGTAAAATATCAATTCTAAGGCAAAACAATTTCAAACGTCCATTAACAACATTCTGCCAGTTTAAAGCATTTTTAGGGCTTGTGGAAGGTTGAGGTACTATTTCTGACAGACATAAAGGAAGTAACAGAAATAATTTATTTTCCCCAGAATTTTCATTCTGACTGACGGGAGAATTCTAAGAATTAGAGGGCCTTAGTGAGGTTGTGTTTCACTCATACAAAAGCACCAAAATATTTTGCAGTACATTTCTTTAGACATGACTTGCATTCGCAAGAAGCTTATATTTCATTAGGGTAATTTATACTAATACTGTATGCCTTTCACACATGGTGCCTTTATTGATAATAAATTACTCCACTATCTAGATGCTCTCAGAGAATAACAAAAAATTACAGCTAAGTGCCTAGCTTAGTGTTTTGAAAATAAATAGACTCTCAATAATAACCAATAATAAGCAAGATGCTAATAAGTAAGAAATAAGATGGTAAATTAGTTTCATGCTGCACTCCATTACCTCACGTTGAAAGACCAATACGTTATATGGTATTTTGATAAATACAACCTTTGGAACATCCTCTAGAAAGCTTTCCTCTGGATTTTTTTCTTACTTGAAGACGAAGATATAAAAGCTTCTGGAGATTAGTAAAATAATATTTTAAGCTGTCTCTTTCTCCCTGGGTTAGTATAGCACTCTCCATAATTTTGTCAGCAAAACTGAATAGCAGTTGTGGAAATTAAGGAAAGAGAGTATAGGATTTTACAAAGGACTGTGCGACTTTTCTCTGTCTCTGGACAACCTTTGACAGCAGCAGAATTTTGGTTGCCATCTCCATCAGACACAGCAAAGAGGAAACAATAAAAGAGGAAAGCAGGAAAAATATTACAGAAAAGATCTATTTTTCCAAGATGAAAGTCTTCTTAACCATGCAGAAGTATTTCTCTTTTTCTTTTTTTTTGTCTTCACTTCAACCACAGAAGCAAGATTAATAAGCTTTTCTGGGATCCTGTAAGAAAAGACTAGCAGACTAAATAGAATACCAGACAGCACAGTGTATGGGATGAGGTCATGCCAAAAAGAGGTCAGTGTGTGGCTCTTACTAACTTTAAAGCTTGTCTGTTGATATAGACATTTGCTGGTGGCCTCCCCAGGATCCTTTTCTTCCTACTATTTCTCAAATTCTTTTTCCTTCTATGTCACTTATTCTTTTTAATATGTTGATAACTGTTTCAATATAATTAGTTTCCTTTGTAGTCATATGTTTTACCCATTCAAAAACATTCTAGAAGGTGCTCATCTATATTGTCCAAAATGGAGACTTAGACTATAAAAAACAAGAAAAGAAAAAAACCCTCCAACTTTTTAATGTTTTTTATATTTTTTTGAACTTCATGAAAATATTTTAGGAACCACTATCTCTTCCCTAGTACTAGATTAACATGCTTCTGTTTCCTTGTACCTGCCCTTCTCTTCCCATTTAGAACTCCTGCTTCATCAGGGTTTAACTCATTTTCACTCTGTTCTCCAGCTATGTTTGTTCAAGTTGCTAAGTTGTATGTTTATATTTTCTGTTCTTGAGTTCTTTATTTTGGTTCATCTTTTTTTTTTTTTTTTTTTTGCAAGATATATGGTAGATTTGATCTACAAGGAGTACTCACAAGTACTATACTCGTAATTTCATTTATACTTGAGATAATTAGTTTTCTTCATATTGGAACAACAGTTGGATATAAGATTCATGGGTCTGCTTTCGCTTTATTTTCCTCAGAACTTTGTTTTCGTTTCTCCATTGTACATTTTTTTATATTGTGGTAAGTATGTATGCAATAAATCATATGGCTTTTTCTACATTCTTCACGTATACCGTTCAGTGGGATTAGTTATATTTATCATGTTGTTCAACCATTAACATTACCCATTTCCAAATTCTCTTAAGAAACGAAGTGGGCCCAGGCATATGGACTCCAACCCAAACTCCAGACGAAGAAACAAGATCATTGCCTCCTACTGGCAAAAGTATTTAGTTCAGGGGCATGTGACCAAACCCAGTGTATAAAGAAATGATTCTTCTTAGCCCTGTACCAGGAAATCTGAGGCCAAACCTGTCTCTTTTGCCTGCTGCACGTCAAAGGGCATCCATAGCTCTGGTAGTTTTGGCGGTGGCAACCATTTCAAGGCTGTAGGGGGACCATTACCGAGAAGCTGGCAATACAGAAGGCTGAGCTGAAACAAGGAAACTGGCCCTTTGTAATATCTAAAACTTGCCCCACCTCTAGACTTTTCAGATATATTTATCAATAAAATTTCATTATTAATTAAATCTATTTGTGGTGTTTTGCCATTGCCATCTAAGTGTGGTAAGAGACAGCTAACAATACAAAGACTTTAATCAAGTTTGCCAAAATATCTTTTTATTAATTCAGCATTTGTTTAATATATGTGCCAAACTCTGTACTAAGTCCAGAGGATACATGATAAAACAAACTTGATCTCTGCCCTTCCAGAATTTAGAAACCAGTGAAATTTTTAGAGAAGTAAATAGGCAAGATAACATGCTAAGTGCCATAATGAGGGAAGCATGTTGGGAATAATTACAAGGCACAATGTAGTGAACATTTGTTTTTTGATGAGTTTTTGAAGATTCTTGCCTTATCTTCCCTTCTTAAAGCTCCTTGGTTTCCTTTTGAAGAATTATCTTTCCACTGAGTATAGGTAGAATGGTAAATTCAGATGCCTGCCTCACACTATAGACATCAAAAGATTCAAGTTCTCTCTTTTCATAGCCCTACTAATCCAAAGCACGAATGTATGGGCTTGCTTGGCTAATCAGCTCCTCTTTCCCAGAGCATGCATCTCGAGTGAATATTACAAATAGAGGGGGAAAAAAGTTAGAATTTGTTATTCATCTCCACTGGAATAGCCTAAACAAATGGTTCCTGCTACAAGATAGTTGCTGAGCTTCTTGCTTCCATAGCCTCTAACACCTTTTCCCTAATGGTCAATTCTGACAGCCTCTAATAGTCGTTCAGTATGTTCTTTTTTGCGTGTTGTTTTTAGGTGCCTTGAGTCAGTTCCGACTCATCGCAACCCTGGGTACAACAGAACGAAACACTGCCCAGTCCTGAGCCATCCTCACAATTGTTGCTATACTTGAGCCCATCTTTGCAGCCACTGCTGTGGTTAAATTAGCCAAATGTCCCATACAGTTTCCAAGGAGCCCCTGGTGAATTCCAACTGCTGAACTTTTGGTTAGCAGCCATAGCTCTTAACCACTACACCACCAGGGTTTCCAGAGAAAGAACATTATGAATAGTTTAATTCATCTTCTTCATTTTAGAATTGAAAAATAAAGTGTAGTGAATGCTGTGGTTGACTTTCTAACATTCTCTCCCTGTTGAGAAGCAGCATTACAGCTTTGGGAATCGATTTCAGGCAGAAGGGAAAATCTGATTGGTTTAAGGAAATTGTATCGTTCCCATCTGTGATTCCTTCTGGAATTGGCAAGTATCCATTTCAGAGGAGAGGGATGCTAAAGTCTTTTTGGAAAATTCTATTTTAGCCCATAAATTAGAAATATGGGGTGCCATTCTCTCTCTCCCACTTGAGTGAATAGGGGAAAAGGCACTCTTGTTTTTCTGCGGAAAAAAAACAAAACCAAACCCATTGCTGTCAAGTCGATTCTGACCCGTAGTAACCTGCTCCATAGGGTTTCCATAGAGTGGCTAAGTGGGTTCGAATTGCCGACCTTTTGGTTAGGAGCGGTAGCTCTTAACCACTGCACTGCCAGGGCTCTGCTTTTTCTGAAAGCTGTCTTTTAATTATGATGAGAGCTATTCTAAGACAAACCTACATACAGAAAAGGGTAGAGCCAACAGAAAATGAGCAAAGGAACTAGAGCCCAGGACAGACTGCAAAATTGTTGTAATTAAACCCAACTTTTGAACTCTTACTTATGAGTTAATAAATTCTAAATTGTTTTTAAGTAAGTTTGAGTTGGCTTAAAATTGCTGCCAAAATATTCTTAGCATTATTCCACCTGCATTTTTTTAATTCAGTATATACTGAACATTTACTATGTACCAGTTACTGTCCAAATCAGTATATTTATATTGAATCCTATCTTCTTCACAAAATCCCTATTAGTATCTCCATTTTTATAAATGAGAAAATCAAGATGCAGAGCAGTTAAGTCACTTCCCAAGGTGACCCAGTTAGTAGTGTATTGAACTGGAATCTGAAACTGCCTGAAGCTACTTCTCCAGGCTTGAGATCTACATAGAATTTATAGCTCGCTGCTGCCCACCCAACATGACCCAATGGCTGGAATAAAGTAGTATTACATTATGAAGAAAAATGGCAATGAAAAGATTAATCAAATTTTTTATCTTCCAAGGAATTTATTTCTATGTTCTGTAGAACCATGGGGGAATAGTTAGCTTTGCATCTATTTTATTTATGTAGTTAAATCCCATGAGAAGAGAATACAATTGAAAGTGAGAAAAAGTTTGCATTTACTTAAAATGCAATAAATGTTTTATATAGTTACAACATTTATGGTCTCACAGGAATTGTTGCTTTGTGCCTCAGGGATACCTGCGCATGAAGTAAAACAGAAAGCTGCATCCTGGGAAGTGAAGGGCTTCACTGAATAAAGATTTAATTTTCTTGCAAATTAGTAGTGGGGGAGAAAGAATGAACCAACATCAAGCAATGGTCTCTTCCCAAATGGTGATGGTGCGCATCTAAGAGGTAATCAATCCCAGGTAAGTGCGTGAAAGGGTTCTGGTGACTAAGTTATGGGAAAACAAAAAAGCAACTGCTGAACCAAGAACAAATCACCAGAGGTCAGTTCTGGAAAATTCTACGATAGTAGGTAATTGATGTGGCTTGATGTAACTGACTCTACAGACCAACTAAAGCCAATAGATGGAACACATGTGTGCAGCAGTCAATGATAGATAATGATTTTAAACCACTGTTTCCCAAAGTTGCTGCAAGGGATTTTGGTTAAAATAATAGATCCCTAGGCCTTTCTCTGTAGAGCCTCACACAGCTGGGATCAGGTAGGGGAAAAAAAATTGTATTTAAAGAAATACCCATAATGACTCTTGAAATCTGTCTAGTTTAGGAAGCACTGATTTTAGACCAATCAAAAAAAGAAAGGAGACCTTGGAGGCAGTGGTCATAACTACAAAATAGAGGATGCAATATGAATCAGTTCAGTGGAGATTTGTGCACCACTCCTTGCAGTATAGAAACTTGCACAACCTTCGTTTATCAAATATTTATTGACCACTCACTACATGCTAGCCATTGTGTTATGTGTGAAAATTTAATGATGGAAAAGTTGTGGCTTCTCTCACCACAAGTTTTTAACATACAGGAGAGGTATGCAAGTCACTATGCAATTATAATACACTTCAATAAATGCAATGTTAGAGCTAAGTGTACAGATCTACAGGAGCCAATAAAGAAACTTGTGCTTAAACTTAGGAAGTCATGTCTAAATTTTAATTTGAAAGGCAAATGGGGGATGAATGGAGTTGTATGCAAAAACTGAATTTGCTTGCAGCGAGCACTAACTTAGCTACTAAGGCTTGTCCCATAGAATAAAGCTTCATGTGAAATGGGTGGGCAAAGTAGCTAGAAATGAGAGAAAAGAAGTACATAGAAATCAGATGATCAAGGGTCTTTTGAAAGTATATACAGTCACTGGAGAGATTTAAGCAAGACAGTAACAAAAACAGGTTTGTGTTTTAGAAAGAACAGTGACTCAGAGTAAAAAATGAATTAGAGTAGGGCCAAGTTTATAGTCTACAGTCAAAGAGGTCAATTAGGAAGCAAGTACAGTAGTTCAACCTTTGATAATAGTCACCTGTTGCATTACTAGTTTTCCGTTGCTACATAATAAAATTACCACAAACTTAGTGGGTTAAAGAAACACACATTTATTATCGCACAGTTTTGTATATGACTTAGCTGGCATAGAGTTTTACAAGATGTCGACCAGGGCTGGGTTCTCATCTGGAGACTCAGCTAGAGAAGAATCCTTACCCCACTCTCATGGTTGTTGGCAGCATTTAGTCCCTTACAGTTGTAGGACTGAGAGCTTCAATTTTTTGCTGACCCTTGGCCAGAGGGCACTCTAGACCCTAGAAGCTACCTACAGTTCTTAGCCACATGGGGTTCCCCCAACATGACCACATATTGCAACAGGGACACTGAAAACTTTTTTTTTTTTTTTTTTGCTGTCCATATTTTATTTTAATTTTTTATTGTACTTTAGATGAATGTTTACAGAACAAATAGTTTCTGATTAACAAGTCAGTACACATATTGTTTTATGACATTGGTTAACAACCCCATGACATGTCTACACTCTCCCTTCTCAACCTTCGAGGACTTTTTTTTTTTTTTT
>NW_004444348.1:105000-123436 GCF_000243295.1 Trichechus manatus latirostris | reverse complement strand
ACTGGACTAAACCAAAGCTCAGAAGTTTCCTGAATACAATCAAACACTTAGAGGGACAGAGCAGCAGGGGTGGAGGTCTGAGGACCATGCTTTCAGGGACATCTAGGTCAATTGGCATAACAAGGCTTATTAAGAAAATGTTCTGCATTCGACTTTGGTGAGTGGCATCTGGGGTCTTAAAAGCTTGCAAGCAGGCATCTAAGATGCATCAATTGGTCCCAATCACCTGGAGTAAACGAGAATGAAGAACACCAAAGACACAAGGAAAGTATTAGCCTAAGAGACAGAAAGGGTCACATAAACCAGAGACTTCATCAGCCTGACACTAGAAGAACTAGTTGGTGCCCAGCTACCACCAATGACTACCCTGACAGGGAACACAACAGAGAGTCCCTGATGGAGCAGGAGAAAGGTGGGGTGCAGAACTCAAATTCTAGTAAGAAGACCAGACTTAGTGCTCTGACTGAGACTGGTGGAACCCCGGAAAGCATGGGCTCCTGGATTCTCTATCAGCCCAGAACTAAAACAATTTCTGAGGCCAACTCTTCAGACAAAGATTGGACTGGACTGTGGGACATAAAGTGATACTTGTGAAGAGTGTGCTTCTTAGCTCAAGTAGATACATGAGACTAAACAGGCAGCTTCTGTCTGGAGGTGAGATGAGAATGCAGAGAGGGTTAGGAGCTGGTTGAATGGACATGGGGAATCACGGTCAGAAAGGAGGAGTGTGCTATCACAGTATGGGGAGGGCAATTAGGGTGACATAATAATGTATGTATACATTTTTGTATAAGAGACTAACTTGAAATGTGAACTTTCACTTAAACTTTAAGAATAAACAAGAGAAAGAAATAAAAAAGAGTTACTTCTTATTGTCCACATCTCAATATTGCAAAAATATAGAACAGATTTACTAGAAATCACATTTAAAACAAGACTGTAATCCCCATTCATTAATGCTAAAAATGTAATCTGTTGACTTGTAATTTTAGCTTGTTGATTTATTTCTTTTATTTTCCTAAAACATTATTTTTCTCTAAATGTTTGAAGTGATATGTTTCCCAGGGTTTAAAAATGTTTGGTCTATTGGCTCGATTGCACCTTTGTTGTCTTTATTCTCACCCCTAGTAATGCACACAATGGTCTCTGTTATTATTTGTAGCAAACAACACTTTCCAGTGAAACTGTAACCCCCAATCTCATTAAAATCTAAGGTTACAACTTGAGAGTTTAATAGCACTCAGCTCGAGTTTGGTTCATTTTCTTTTTCTTTTTTTTTTCCTAGCCTGAATTCTGGACACATAATCATGTCATTATAAATACTGCCTGTGGGAAATAAGGAAGCAGAAGCCATTTGTGTGCTACACAAACTGGCATGCCAGATGACAGTCAACTATATAGTATTTAGCCTAGAAAAACAAACACAAACCACACTGAGGCTCCCATGCATGGAGGAGAATTGCAAGCATATGCTTGCCATGCCTTTCCTAATCAAAGGTGCTTAGCTCATCCTATGTGTTTTATGTATCGTATCCTGCCCCAAGCATTGGAGTGTGAGGCACAGGGTAAATTGTACAGGCTCAGACAGAGAAACTATACAGGTAGCTCCTGACTTAAAACAGGGCTCCATTCCAATGATTTCCTCGTAAGTCGGTTCTGAGGTAAGTCGAATACCTCGTTTTGTTTTTGTTGTTGTTGTTTTTAGTTTTCATTATTATTGCCTTTTATTATCAGTATGTTTATGAACTTGATCTTTATTTGTTTTGGGGGGTTGGAAACATTACATAATCTACTCTGGTAGATATTCTTCATCTTGTATTATCTTGTCCAGCCTATCCTTGAATTTTTCAGCAGCTTCAACATCTGCGCTTTCTGCTTCTCTGGTTATACACACGTTACCAAAAAAACAAACCAAACTCGTTGCCGTGTAGTCGATTCTGACTCATAGCAATGCTGTAGGACAGAGCAGAACTGCCCCATAGGGTTTCCAAGGAGCGCCTGGTGGATTCGAACTGCTGACTTTTGGGCTAGCAGCCGTAGCTCTTAACCGCTATAGCACCAGGGTTTCCATAAGCACGTTATACAAGCCAAATCTGCATTTAAAGTGATGAAACCAGTCCTTGGTGGCATTAAAGCACTGATGACAATCTTCTCCTTGCTGTTTCTTCAGGTTTCTGTAATTGTTATTGGGCACATGCTCAGTTCAATTGTTGTATGTCATTAGAGTTGAACATTGTCCAACCTTCTGTTCCTTGTGACTCCAGATACCGACCCTGACTTCGTTGTAGACCAGGCCAAAGCCTGCTATACAGCAGTGTTTTGAACAGTAAATCATAACACTGAACATCTGCTAGTGAAGATCTGAGAATGGTGACACCAGCAAATTACATGCTGCAACATTGTATGTAGTATATATTATTAATGATAAGGTGTACAAAAAAAAAAAAAAGATGGTCTTTAGTGCAGATCATCTTAACTCGAATATGTCATACTACATCAAATACGTGGAATACTACTACCTGTGTGATATCTGGGAGGTGGAACAATTTGCTATGTAAAATAATTGCCTCTCTTTCTTCCCTATTTTTCTCATTTTCTTCCATTCCCTACATGCCATTAACTTACCTAAATAACCTGCAATAGTGTCTAAAAACTGCAAGTGAAGTCAATGCATAACACGTATCTACAGCTCCCTCTTCAAACCTTTCCTCTTCTTTTTCCTTTCTCTTCTTCATTCCCAGGTAGTCTAATGGTCCACAGTGCAGTTGAGGAACACTATACACTTCTCTGTACGTATCATCATTCCAGTACAACAAATGAAAGCAGAACAGAGCTTTGTGAGAAAGATAGTTATGAAAATTATTACTTTATTATCTCTCAGCTCCAAACCCACCTTCTCCTATCCTGCTTTGTGATGTGACTCTGAAAACCATATTTCTTGTCCACAAACTGCCGCCATTTTAAGCTTTGATAATGGGGGTGCTAGAAAAGGACTGCTAAACTGGAGCAGGAGGAGGAGACTTGCTTGTTTCTATTGTTTCTCTGTTGGCTTCTGGTGAGTTTCCTGACTTCTTGTAGTTCTCGTGAGCATCATATCAGCAATGCTTCTTCACCTTGGCAGTGGCAGTTCCTTCCTATAGAAGATACAGGTAGACTAGGAAGCTGGAGAAAGAAGATATAGGCTCCTTCCCATTTGTTCCCTGTGTACTTCTTCTGCAACTCCTGTTTGCTAATGTTTTCTTGGGAGCACCAACCTAGCAACACATCTTTACTCTGGCAGAGGCAGTTCCTTCTCATAGCAGCGACTGAATCCAGTTTTCAGTTTTCCCAGCACTTGCAGTTACCAGTGCCACCTGACTAGCACCTGCTCCTCAGAAGTTTAGCTTCCAGTCCCATGGGACCCCTCCTCTGAGTCCAGAGATAGTAGCACCAGGTAAGCAGCAGACCCCCTTCAGAGAGTTGTGACATGCTACATCCTGTCCTGCCAAGGGTCAGGAAAATATGACTAAATGACTAATTATCACTGTGTGTTTGTTAAGGTTGTGTGTCAGCTTGGCTGGGCTGTGTTTGGCAGTTTTGATGTAATTTGGCAGTCATACGATGATGTGATCACTTCCCTCATGAGATTTGATGTAATGTGATCACCTCCATGATGGGATCTGCTGTGAGTAGCCAATCTGCTGAAAGGGAGTTTCCTTGGGGGTGTGGCCTGCGTCATATATAACTGGACTTTCTGGCAAGACTCATGGGCTTTTGCTTGCTCTGGATCCTGCAGCTGGCTCTGTTTGTCTGACTTCCAGTTCTTGGGACTTGAGCTAGCAGCTTACCTGCTATCTCACCTGCCGATCTTGGTATGTGTCAAGTCTTTGTGGCACAGCCTGTAAGCAAGAGCCCTGCTGTCTGACCTGCTGATCTTGGGTTCACCAGCCCCTGCAATTACGTGAATTGGGAAAAGCCTCCAGCCTCACCCACTGGACTTGGGACGTTCCAGCCTCTACAACCTCATGAGTCATTTCCTTGATATAAATCTCTCTATATATATATCGATATGCTTGACTGGTTTTGCTTCTCTAGAGAACTCAGCCTAAGATATACAGTCTCTCCATGAACTCAAAAAGTCATGGAGCTTAAATTATGGAGTGTTCTAATACAGCAGATGGGAAATGCAGGTCATGGATTTAGACCTGGAGAATTAGTTGTTTGGATGCATTTTTGGCGCGGGATAATATCACTAATTTTAACTGCTTTGTTTTCCCAAAGAGCTTATACAGCTTCAAAGACCAATATTGTAAGTTTATAGATGGTAAAAAACGTCTGTTTTATATGCCCTGTATATTGACAGTGCTCATTAAATTTGAAATGACAATACCACAGAAATTTTGCTTGGCTTCTGCTGGAGTTCCTAATTTGTGTCTTGTGAACAGCAGGTTGCCAGAAAGACTCTACCTACAGTGTATTTGGATAGGGATGTCCCAAAGGAATAGAATGGTAACTTAATAACAACCTTAATTCAAAGTCTCAGCAGGGGAGAAAATGTAAGTAGCAGCAAGCAATGGCAAATTGCAGCTTCTATAAGGCAAAGGGAAAAAAGAGCCAAACAAAATTTTTAAAAAAAAGAAACAAAACCCAGGAGAATTATATTAAGATTGCTCCAGTAAAGCTTTCTTAAAACAGCAGTCTCTGGTGCCTGCCTATTGGCATCATTAATATCATAGGCTCGGAATAGATGCTGTGAAACCCTATGAAGCTACCAAAGACTGGACGAAAACTGAAGGGGCGAAGAATACAACGAAAGTGCAGAAGTGCTAGGCTTATTGAGGCTGTTTATTTTGCAGCAATTTCATCACAGAGCAAGCTGATCACTTTTCTAATGCCTTAAATCCAACAGTGGGTATCTACAGCCTCAGGATAAGAAATATTAAGCATTAGCCAACTTTCAGAGCCAAAACATTGCAGAGGTAGAGCTGGAAGATTTCTCAGAGTGGTTTCTCTCCCCCAATTCTTTCCTTTCTTTACCTTTCCATCATAAAAACTAATGGGGATAAAAATTCCACTTCTGTGTGTGATCTCACTGTCATTCTTCCTATGCAAAGAACACTTTTTATATGAGCCATGGCCTAAATTTCAGTCCAAACTCATGCAAGTGTTTTGGAAATGTTTATACTGAAAACACTTCCGTTTTTTTTGAGGGAGGTGGTTAATAGAAATGAAAGGTGGGAATTCAAGACCAAGACAAAAAGGGCTGTGGTCCTTTTATTTTCTCTTCACAGATAATAAATCTTAACAGTTATTGACACTGGTTCTGGAGAAGTTTCTAGAAAAAAATACCCTGGAATCCAGAATCATACAGTCATAAAATCTCAGAATTGAAAGGGATCTGAAAGGCCATCTATATCAGGGGTCAGCAAACTTCCTGTAAAAAGCCAGACGGTGAATAGTTTAGGCTTTGTGGACCGTATGGCCTCTGTGATACTACTCAACTCTGCCACTGTATTGTAAAAGCAGCATCTACAATACGTAAATGAATAAATGAGTATGGCTGTGTGCCAATAAAATTTTGTTTTCAAATACAAGCAGTGTAATTGCAGTTTGTAGTTTGGTAAGCCATGACCTAGATTATTCTACCATGAGATGGAAAAAGAAACCAGGAAGAAGAAATTCCTTTAATTTGGGGGAGGGGTGGAGGATTAGTGCTAAATATCTGAAGTATATTTGATTATTCATCTTTTTAATTTTTTAGGTATGATATTCAAACAATCAGTTAAGGCGATAAATTTGTACATATGTATACACCCCTGTAACAAGAAACCAGATAAAGATACACAATATTTACAACTCCAGAAGGCTGTCTGCTCCCCTTCCCAATCAATTACACACCGAGTTACACCCATTTTTACTTTATTAAACATGAATAAGTGTTGCCTATTCTTGAACAGCATACAAATGCAATTAGGCAGTTTATAGTTTGGTGTGTGAAGTTTCTGTTGTTCAACATTATGACTTAGGGATTATTTATCATTTTATAAAATTCTTACTCTAAAATGTGCAATTTCAAACATGTTTATTACAGCATTATTTATGCCAATAAACTAAATATCCAGTGATAGCGCAATGATTACACAAGTTGTGGTACATCGTTTTGTGGCCACAGAAAGTTTAGCAGAAAGTTTACTATCACACTCTTGGGTTCCCTCCTCTTCCTACCTCCCCATTCCTTCTGTCCATCATCCCAGGTCCATAAGGGCTCATACAGTACAAAAACGTGTGGGTCAGACTTCCTTTCCCAGACTGGGAAGAGACTTGTTGTGTTCTAGCCTGCAGCTGCCATCACTGCAGTTTGTCCTCCTCACCATACAAGGATGCTGTGCAGAATGTTTCACCCCCACCATTCCTAGTCCATTAGCCTCATAGTGCTAGATTTATTAGGCAGCCACACAGCTATTTGCTTCATCAGTGTGCAGGCTAGAGCAGGCTTAGGACTCTGAGAGGCAGCTAGAGGTAGTCGTTAGGAACATGAACTCTGGATCTGGGAAGCTCAGATTCAATTTTTAACCCTTTTACTCATTATCTATGTGACCTTTGGCAAGATACTTAACCTCTCTGTGCCTCAGTTTTTGAATGTGGAAACTAGGGATAATAACAGTACCTACTTTATTGAATTGATGTGGGGATTAAATGAACTGATGCATGTAAAGCACTTGAAACAATGCTTAACACAGAGTAACCAAACAAACTAGTTGCCATTAAGTCTACTCCAACTAATGGTGACCGCATGTGTGTCAGAGTAGAGCTATGCTCCATAAGATTTTCAATGACTAATTTTTTGGAAGTAGACCACCAGGCCTTTCTTCCAAGGTGCCTCTGGGTAGACTCAAACCTCTAACCTTTTGGTTAACAGACAAGCATGTTAACCATTTGCACCACCCAGGGACCCAACACAGAGTAAGCTGCGGTAAATAGTGCCCCCAATTAACTCTGAAATACAAAGCCTTCCTGCCTACCTCTTTCCTATAACAATCTAGGTATTATTATTTCAGTCCCCGGGATAATGAAACTTAATTGCCCAGATAAATCTAGTCAAAGTTTCCCAAAGGGGATAACATTGGAATAAAAAAGACTAAATACAAAATTGAATGTACTGTATGATTTTTTTAACTTTGAAAAGATATACATAAGGATAGAAAACATACTGGGAGGAAATATTCAAGATTTTAGTAGTCATCTCTAAGCTGTGAGATTATGGATAACTTTTATTCTTTTATTTATATATTTTTATAATTTCCAATACAATAAGAAAATGTTACTTTTAATTTCAACAATAAAACTATCTTTTGTGCAACTTATGTAAAATTATATATAAAGCTTGAATGTGAGTGAACAAATAGAATGCAGTAGGGGTATGATCCCGGGGAGAATCAAATGACATATCGAAACTTCACTTTGCTTCTATCTGAAGTAAGAATAATAACCCTACTTCAATTAGTTGTAGAAATTAAATATGAAATCACACAAAGAAATCCTTTTATAATGTAATCTACCATATAGATGTAAGAAATTTCATTGATTTTATTAGGTTAAAAAAGGTATATAATATTTTCAGAAACTCAAGGTGTTCATTTGTACTCAGGCCATTAGGGAAAAATGAACAAAACTTCCAGCTAAGAAAGTGATTTAAAAGCTTATTAAACCAGTGTCCCTTCACCTCCTTTGTGAATAGACACAGTAGGCTGTTGGCTAGCTTCTGCCTGCCCATATGAGAGAAAGCTCACACAAATACACCAGGAGTGCAAAGAAGATTCCAGTACCACAAAAACTGATTAAAATATTGATATGAGCCAGACATTGTGCTAGCCATTAGGGATATAAAAATGAGTAAGGCAGATCTTTGTCCTCAAAAATTTTCCAGTGTAGAAAATTTGGAGGCAATTCCATGCATATTTCTTCTACCTTAGTCTAGGATTGTATATATATTTTAATACTTTTTGGATTTTATCTTAATGATTATAGTTCCTGTTGCTTTTCACAAATTCCAAAAATTGACTTAGACGTTGTTCAAACACACACACACACACACACACACACATTCACACACGCATCTATTATTTTTGATGGTTAAAGTTAGCAGGCAGATCAGGAAATCTAGATTCTGTTCCTTTAATTTACTGTTCAGTTTTTATATCTTATTAGACATAATTTTTTTCAGTAATAAGATGGTGAGTCTGGGTAGCAGTTCAACGGAGTGAGTTGAACGAAATGAATTTCTCAAGTCCTTTCTACTTTAACTTTCTGAATTCTCCTTTTCTTGGTCTTCCGCTTATTTCCCCATTCACCAATTGTATAGGTTACCACACTAAAATTTAGGTCTGAGAGTTTGAGTAGGGACTGAAATAACTACTTTTCAGTGTTTGTCCCACTAGTCATCGCACCACCTTTCTTCATAAACACATGGTCAGCAGAAGTAGATGAATCTCACAAATCAGTGTGGCCAAAGGGTTGCACTTCATTGACTGGGGAGGCAGCTTGACTTGGAGAAATAGTTTTGGACACAGAGTCACAAGACCTAGGATCTGGTCCAGGGGTTCAGTCTCAACTACTAACTAGCTGTATGAACTCAGAAGTCTGCAAGTTATGGCAAAGCCTCAGTTTAACTAGCATAAAATAGAGGGCTTACTAAATAGAAGGCTGCCGTAGAGTGCAAATGAGCTCCTTTTTCTAGTTCATGAAGACTGCAGCCACATCAAGGCCTTATCCTCTTTTTGTAGCCTTATCCAAAACAGTCTCTGGCAATGTACACACAACACTGCCGACCTATCAATTTATCTTAACTATGTTGTTGTTAGGTGCTGCCAATCCGACTCACAGTGACCCTACGTACAACAGGACGAAACACTGCCCAGTCGTGCACCATCCTCACAATCGTTGTTATGCTTGAGTCCATTGTTGTCACCACTGTGTCAACCCATCTCCTTGAGGGTCTTCCTCTTTTTCACTGACCCTCTACTTTACCAAGCATGATGTCTTTCTCCAGGGACTGATCCCTCCTGATAACGTGTCCAAAGTATGTGAGACGAAGTCTTGCCATCCTTGCTTCTAAGGAGCATTCTGGCTATACTTCTTCCAAGACAGATTTGTTCATTCTTCTGGCAGTCCATGGTATGTTCAATATTCTTTGCCAACACCATAATCCAAAGGAATCAATTCTTCTTTGCTCCTCTTTATTCATTGTTCAGCTTTCACATGCATATGAAGAGATTGAAAGCAACATGGCTTGGGTCACGTGCACCTTAGTCTTTAAAGTGACATTTTTGCTTTTTCACACTTTAAAGAGGTCTTTTGGAGCAGATTTGTCCAATGCAATGCGTCCTTTGATTTCTTGAGTGCTGCTTCCATGGACATTGATTGTGGATCCAAGTAAAATGAAATCCTTGACAACTTCAATCTTTTCTCTGTTTATCATGATGTTGCTTATTGGCCCAGTTGTGAGGATTTTTGTTTTCTTTATGTTAAGGCATAATTTATACTGAAGGCTGTAGTCTTTGATCTTTGTCAGTAAGTGCTTCAAGTCCTCCTAACTTTCAGCAAGCAAGGTTGTGTCATCTGAATATTGCAGGTTGTTAATGAGTCTTCTTCCAATTCTGATGCTGCGTTCTTCTTCAAGTCCAGCTTCTCGTATTATTTGCTCAGCATACAGATTGAATAAGTATGGTGAAAGGATACAACTCTGACACACCTTTCCTGATTTTAGACCACACAGTATCCCCTTGTTCTGTTTGAACGACTGCCTCTTGGTCTATGTACAGGTTCCACGTGAACACAATTAAGTGTTATAGAATTCTCATTCTGCATAATGTTATCCATAATTTGTTATGATCCACACAGACAAATGCCTTTGCATAGTCAATAAAACACAGGTAAACATCTTTCTGGTATTCTCTGCTTTCAGCCAGGATCCATCTGACATCAGCAATGATATTCTTCATTCCACAACCTCTTCTGAATCCAGCTTGAATTTCTGGCAGTTCCCCGTCAATGTACTGCTGCATTTCAGCAAAATTTTACTTGTGTTTGATATTAATGATATTGTTCGATAATTTCCACATTCTGTTGGGTCACCTTTCTTTGGAGTGGGTACACATATGGATCTCTTCCAAATTTCTTGGCATAGATGAGTGAGAATTTCCGGCACTGCATCCATTTGTTGAAACATGTCAATTGGTATTTCATCAAGGCATTAAAGGAGTTAGACTGGGATCCATTTGCCTCCTTCACTTGAGCAACCCCCTTGGAGAAAAGAAAACAAGTGACCCAGCCTAAACTCCCTGACAACTGGACCTCTGGGTATTAATATAATACTATTAATATAGGATAATATGAATAATATTAATTAATCTTAAGATAAGAGTCCTTATCTCTGAAACATAAGGATATCAGGGCATTCCCTGATAAGGATATCCCTGGTAAGGATTATCTAGTAAAGAGAACCCAATATCTAGGAGGGATAGCTCCCTGAGGGGTGTCATGTAAACCACAAAATTTTCTAGGGTATAAAAAGATGTTTCGTAATTGAAATAGTCCCCACTATCTGACAAGCCCACGAACTGCATTTAGTGTCTTCATCTGTTCTGAACCAAAAAGGCATATCCTACATGGGAAGGAAGGACCATGGGCACCACACTTGGTGCCCTAGACCTCTCTTTGCTTTGCCTGAGCTTTTTGATTGTGTGGTTCCTCATAATCATGCAGCAAACATTGGTACTGGGTAAGATCTCTTTTTCCAGTGGATCTGATTTGGCTATCCAGTCCCATGTATGAGTGTGGAAATATTTCAGAACTACTATATCAATAGCAATGGTGATAGCAACTCAGTCATTACTCACTCTGAGATCATTTTTAACCTCACAAATATTTTGACATAATTTCATAATCATGGATGAGTCCCTTCTTTTTACCTATATTAGTTAATTAGGGCAATTATGCTATAGCAACAAACTAAACCTACCAATTGCTGTCAAGTAGATTCTGACTCATGGTAACCTCGTGTGTGTGAAAGTATAACTGCTCCACAGGGTTTTCAATGTCTGATTTTTTGGAAGTAGAACCCCCAGGCCTTTCTTCCAGGGCACCTCTGGGTGAACTCAAACTTCCAACATTTTGGTTAGCAGTTGAGCATGTTAACCATTTGCACCACCCAGGGTCTCCATTAAAAAACAAACAAACCAAACCCGTTGCCGCCAAGTCAATTCCGACTCATAGTGACCCTACGGAACAGAGTAGAACTGCCCCGTGGAATTTCCAAAGAGCAGCTTGTGGACTCGAACTGCCCACCTTTTGGTTAGCAGCAGAGCTCTTACCTCTGAGCCACCAGGGTTCCTGGGTTTCCATAGCAACAAATAAACCCCCAAAGTTCAGCTGTTTGAAGAGCAAAAATATGTATTTCCTTTTCTTCTAAGAGTCCCAGACAGATATTTCCAGGGAGAAGGGGCCACTCCATATAATTATTCAAGGACTCAGAAATACGTAGGCTCTGCCATCCTCAACACACGTAGGTCCCAGATTCACCCAGGGGCTTGCAATCCTGGTCAGCCAGAAAGGAGAGAGAGCATGCAGGAACAACTTGGGGTATTTTATGGGGTGGGCTTAGAAGTGCATCCATCACTCTTGTCCTTCCACTGTCTAGAACTCAGTTGGATGGCCTCGCCTAACTGAAAAGGGGGCTGTTAAACGTAAGCTAGCTTTATGCTGGGGAAGAAAGGGACAATGAATTTTACAGGACATCTAGCAGTCTCTGCCACAGGCCCTAAATGATGGATTGTTTCTGTTTTAAAAGTTATAAGACAAAAAATCAGACCACTAACAGAGGACAGGCGAAAGAATTTTTTGACAACTCTCAAGATAAAGTTAAGTAATAATCAGATATTTTCTTCACTGATTTATTAGCCTTCTGCTGATAAGGTTTCTTTATTTGTTTAAATGGTGGAAGAGTGCAAGCCCCTACTTCCCATCACCCTAGGCAGAGTAAATAAAAAGAGAGAGTGATGGTCACATTCCATAGATATTACTAGGCTGCTGCTTCCAAAGGGAGAATGTGTTCTCAGACTCCCAGCTCCCACCTCTGTCTTTTATAATCTGATTGATTAGTGGTGATAAGATCCAAGAACAACAATGCAGTGGCATTGTTTCTATTCTCTAATGGAAAACTCAAAAACTAGCAAGTAGCATACACAAATTCTGAACAGAGAGAGACACAGGAATTTAATAGAACATTACTTATTCCTATTTTCTCCCCTTGTTGTAACATGTACAAATTATTCCTTTTAATGGAACAGTCAGAACCTGTAGTACTTCTCTCTAGAAACAATAGTTACCATTTTTCAATCCAATCTCCACTCAGGTGAAGAAAGAGCTGTTACAAGGCAAAGATCCAAAAGG
This sequence comes from Trichechus manatus latirostris, assembly GCF_000243295.1. Taxonomy (NCBI): domain Eukaryota; kingdom Metazoa; phylum Chordata; class Mammalia; order Sirenia; family Trichechidae; genus Trichechus; species Trichechus manatus. Next base: position 111,007 of record NW_004444348.1, on the reverse strand, counting down.
TTTATCAATCTATGAACAGGATTTTCCAAGGGTCCTGTAAGATCCAGACTGAATCAAATCCCCCAATTATGTGTTATAGCTCCATCTAGCTTTTGTTATGACAACCACCAAATATGATTTATCTTTGTGATTGTTTGATCTGTTTCTTTCACACTCCCTCAACAATAAGCAGTTCTACTCTGTCCTATAGGGTCACTATCAATCGGAAGTGACTTGACAGCCATGGGTTTGGTTTTAGGTTTTTTTTCAATAATAAGCTACTTTACAGCACAAACCTGTCTGTTTGGGATCACCATTTGATCCCCAGTGCCTAGAATAAAACATAGCATGTAACAGGAGCCCAAAAGCATTTAGTGAATAAATAAATGGCAAAAAAAGAAATAACGTTAGTTAACATTCTTGGAAGCTTCCTATATACCAGGCAGTATGCTGAGCAGTTTACCTACAGCTGCCTTGTGGCATACGTATCATTATCTCCATTATACAGCTGAGACACAGGCTTAGAGAGGCTGAGTTCTTGCCTAAGATCACCTAGCTGATGATCTTGAAGAGCAGGTGCAGAGTCAGAGGGTTCCAAAAGTTGGTCTGAGTTACTCTGACCCACACTTTTTCCACTCTGTTCTGCGTTCTTATTTTTCTCATAATCTTACTGACTGAACACCCCCTCTCCTACTGTGATTGCACAGCAGCCAAAGGAATGATGGTAAGATTTCCTAAGTAATTCCATATCGAGAAAAGTGATTTCAAGTTGTACGTTCTTTCTTGGCTAACTGGTCCAGGAGTCCAACTCTTGAAGAGTGATGAGAAGAGCTCAGTCGACCTAACATTCTCACTGAAAACCTGAGCCACAGGCACATTTGGAGAACAATGGTGTAGGGACATCTTTGACCAGAAAACACATATGAGTGTGTCCATATATATCCTCACTTAAGTATAAGGAAGTATGAAGAGTAAAAACAATATTCTTAAACCAAGGACCATTCTGAAATGCATATAGCTTGCAGGTGTAAAAGTGGAAGAGTTGGAAGTTCTCTCTCCTGTATTTTAACAGGCTCAGTTTCATAGAAATGTAATCAACCCAGTCCTCCCAATATTTATGTTATGGTTTATATTTTCTTGTTTAAATAACACTTTAGAATAGGGTTTCTCAACTTCAGCACTATGGACATTTGGGACCTGATAACTCCTGGTTATGGAGGGTAGCTATGGTATAGTTGAGACAGAGACCTAGCAATGAAGGTGACACAAAGAAAAAAATAAATGAAATAAGACCTGCAAAGAAAAACAGGAAAAAGGATAAATGAGGGGTGAGACAGGTGGCAGCATGGTGATTTTGAAAACAGCAATAGAAATGACTTCATGAAAACTATTCACTATTTACTAATTATCCATCTCTATATGTATCATTTGACTTCTCAGCTGCTAACCAAAAGGTTGACAGTTCGATTCCACCAGCCGCTCCTTGGAAACCATATGGGACAGTTCTACTCTGTCCTCTGGGGTCCCTATAGGGTCGCTAGGGGTCGGAATCTACTGGATGGCAACAAGTTTGGTTTTTGGGTCTATCCTTTTATCACACGTGTAAAGTAAGAATAATAATAGGTGTTTTACATTCCTGGGTTATGAGATTTAAAATTGAGAAAATGCAAATTCCTTTAATACAGTACTTATTGAGCAGTGCTGTGATTATTTGTTTTTACATCTGTCTACTTAACTGGACCTTGAGTTTCTTGAGGGCTGGGACTATGTAGTCTCTTCAGCTGTCTAATCCTACCATATAGCCTGGTGTCTTCCATATAATGAGCTTAATAAACATTTATTGAATACGCTAAGAAAAGGGGAAGGGAAGGAAAGAAAGAGGAAGGGAGAGAGACAGGGAGGAAGGCTGTCTTTAAATATCTAAGTAAGAAAGAGTAGGTGAAACAATTTTTGTCAGTGCTTCAAAGCCTAGTGACCTGTGTCTTGAAGAGACAGTAGATTGTGGTTGAAAGGAGTAAAGGTTTATAACTGATTTTACAGATGAATGAAGTAAGGAGAAAAGAGGAACTTCCAGTGGGTGCAAATAATGAGTAGTAGTTATGGTGCTTTGTAAGCATATGTGTCTAATTTGCCTTAATAGTTTTTTAGTCTATTTACTCCATTGCCCTTCAGGGTTTCAGGACAATAAATTGTAATATGTTTGTCCTGTATCCCTATAAAAAAGACATAAATAAATATTTATATTCCTCCCTATTCCACAAAAAATTGAAGCAGCAATTTTTACATATAATAATGCCATTCTATGAGCATTACATTTTTAAAATACCATTGTCAAGAAATATATCTTTATTGAATGTATTTCCAGCCATAAATAGCAATTAAACAGAGAGTGAAATGGTGGCTGGAGAAGCAGACTCTTTCTCCCTCTCTTTCTCTCTCTCTCTCTCTCATACACACATACACCTTTTCCATTTGTTTATCAAAATAATTTAATTTCTCCAATAGCTAATTATCCTCCCTTAAATCTAAATGAGGTATGTTAGCTCCTGAGTTTATTTATCTGTGTCAGCACCTATCCCATTTCGAACAAAAATAAATACTACCTAGACAATTGTGTGTGTCTCACTAGCAGTCAAATATCTAAATTTTCATTTTTTCTCATCCTTTATGCAGACTGTAAAGTTCTATTAGTTTTGCACTGACTGTGCTTTTTTCCTAGATGCCCTATTTCTTTCCGTCTTTTATTTCCTGGATCCTCCTCCAGGGCCCGATGGAAGGAAGATTATAATCCTGACTCAAGCACTCATGACCTTCTAGCCCCAGCAGCTACAACTGATTTAAGTAGGGCCTTGGACAGCAATGTCACCTTTCTGAGAAAGCACATAGACCAAAGCTGCAGGCTAGCCCTTGAGAAGAATATGAAGTTTGAACTGGGGCCGTCTGAGTTGCTCTCTTCTCTACTCAAATGCAATTCATTGCTGCCAGCATGAGTTCAGCAAGGGCACCAAGAGAAAAATATGCCCCAGAGTGTCCCCGGCTCCATCTGTCTTTATGCGTTTATTTTCAAACACTATAGAAGCCCCCAAGCTACATTATAGCTTCCCTGAATCCTTATAAACTAGAAAAAAAAAATTTCTTTCTATAAAATGTCTTCTATGAAAAAGTTATGCTTTGTTTATTTTCATTTTTCTGAGGACTCCTACCGCTAGCATCAGTGAGTTAGAAATAAATGTACCCAAACAAAATGTCATACTGTGAAGGCTTTCTCGATCCATTTTCAGTGCCTGTGATCATGCTGACCTCTAGTGTTCAGAACACTGATTTTTTTTTTTAACTTCATTTTTATTTATTATTTTTAAGTTTTCTTCATGCCTTTGTCTCTTTAAATTATTAGTGGAATTTGGTAAAAACTCTACATTCTGCAATTAAATAAATAACTGCATTTTGGCTTAAGTACTGACTATTAGAATTAACCTTTGGGATTTTGTTAAATATGAGTTCTTTTTAAGTATATAAACATTTTCAGTTGTCATCAGAGGCATTTCCTTGAAGTATCTCAAAGTGAACATAGTCCCAAACCAAACTTCTAATTTCCTGCTTTTCCATTTGTTCAGATGAGTATTCTTGGGGTTAGCCATGATTCCTTCCTTTCTTTCACTACCAATCCATGAGAAATGCTGTGGGCTGTGCTATTGAACACATCCAGAATCCAGCTACTTCTCAGCCCCTGCCCTCCACTACCCTGACCCAAGGCACATGCCCTTTCACCCAGGACTATTGTGATAACCTCCTGACTGATCTCTCTGAGGCCACAATTTGCTTCCCACATACAGTCTGTTAGCCTCAGTAGGCATGGGAATCCTTTAGAAATACAGAGTAGACGGTGGCCTTCTTCTGCTCAAAACCTTCGAATGGCTTCCCACTACTATGAAAGAAAAGACTGAAATCTCTAGAAGGCCTACAAATCCCAACCTGGCCTGCCCCATGCCCATCTCTTTAACCTCTTTTACAACTGTCTCTCTCTCTATCTCTCTCTGATCCAGCTACACTGGCCTCCTTTCTTAAACCAAGACACCGAACACATTATTTCCTCTGTTTGGAGTGCTTTGACCTCTAGATGTATCTGCAGGGCTTGCTTCCTCACTTTCTTCGGGCCTTTGTTCAAAATGTCACCCTATCATTGAGTTTCACTAGGCTACATAAAATATCAAACTCTACCCCTCCCAGATCCTCTGTCTCCCTCAACCTGCTTTGGTTTAGCCAGCAGCACTTGTTACCATTTAAACTTATTATATATTCACTGTCTGTCTCCTTCCAATACAATGTAGGCTCCACGGGGGCAGGGATTTTTTTTTTTTTTTTTCCTTCTGTTTTGTTGACTGCTGTATCCTTGGCATTTTAATAAAGGTAGAAAGAAAGTGCTCAAGTAAGTATCTATTAAGTGAGAAAGCAAAAATTAATTGATGAATCATTGGTAATACAGAGCCTTTTTGTCTCTTTATAGGCAAAAGGTTTGAACTTTAATAATTCCAAACTCAGTTATTCAAAGTTACTCCAGTTATTGCGTTATCCAAAACTCAGTTCTGACTTGCACAGGCTAAGTACTTTAATTGGCATAGTCCATGAAATAAGTATATGACTACACTTCAAACGGTATTTTACCTCAGACCTGGACAGGTATCAGGTAAAACAAGAAAAATCAAAGGTATAATAAAAAGAAGAAACACATACATCATAAGTTTTTCTATTCCCTTTATTTCCTCTGAATTTCTTCCTTATTCAGCAACTCTACGAAAGAATCTGCATTTTTAGGGGGTATAACGATGAATAAAATATAATTGCTATTATACAAGATAATGTTAAATAAGAAAAATTCTGAAATGGGAATCAGAAAGAGAATTGACTAAAAATAGTTATTGAAATGACTATCTGAAGGATTAATGGAGGTGTATTTTAAAAGAGGAACTTATGACCTATTGGCTGACATGAAGATTTGGGGAAGGATATAACTTTGCAGTCTGTCATTTGTCCTACTGTGGTGGTTTTCATGTTGCTGCAACACCAGAAGCCATGCCACTGGTATTTCAAACACCAGCAGGGTCATCTGTGGGGAACTGGTTTCAAAAGAGCTTCTCCAGACTAAGACAGACTAGGAACAAAAGCCTGCTGTTCTACTTCCAAGAAACAGCCAATGAAATCAAAACAGAACCTTGTCCAACTAGCTTGCTTTGGACAAGTAATCAGGAGGGATCAATCTCTGGAGAAGAACATCGTGTTTCTCCATGGGCCAGAGAGTACATGGAGACCCTCAGTGAGCTGGTTTGGCACAATAGCCACAACTATGGATTCAAACACGCAGGCAATTGTGAAAATAAAACAGAACGGAGCAACATTTAGTTCTGTTGTACATAAGGTTGCCACGAGTCAGAATCTACTCAACAGCAGCTATATGTATTTAATTGTGGAGAGAGAATCTTTACAGTGTCCTTGCCTTCACCCCTCATATGACCCCAGACCAAGCCCTATAAAATAACCCTATACTTCAGAACAAGAACAGTGGTCAGCAGCCTGGCACCTAACTTGTAAGTTCCTAAAAAGCTACTCTCCCTTAATTTAGGTCTTGTTAGTTTTATTGAAAATAATAATAAAAATGCTAACATATATAATGTACTTATCAAATATCAGGTAGTATTTCTTTTTTGTTGTACTTTAGATGGTTTACAGAACTACTTTCTCAGTAAACAGTACACATATTGATTTATGACATTGGTTAACAACCCCACGACATGTCAGTACTCTCCCTTCTTGACCTTGGGTTCCCTATCACCAGCTTTCCTGTCCCCTCTTGCCTTCTAGTCCTTGTCCTTGGGCTGGTGTGCCCCTTTAGTCTTGTTTTGTCCTATTGGCCGGTCTAAAAATTTTGGCTAAAAAGGGAACCTTAGGAGCAACTTCATTTCTGAGTTAAAAGGGTGTCGGGGTATTCTCAGGGTTTCTCCAGTCTCTGTCAGGCTAGTAAGTCTGGTCTTTT
>NW_004444348.1:87613-103789 GCF_000243295.1 Trichechus manatus latirostris | reverse complement strand
GTCAGAGTTATAACAGCTAAAAATTTTTTCCCAGTCTGTAGGTTCTCTTTTTACTCTTTTGGTGAAGTCTTTTGATGAGCATAAGTGTTTAATTTTTAGAAGATTCCAGTTATCTAGCTTATCTTCTGGAGTTCAAGTACTATTTAAAATACTTTACATGACTAATCTTATTTACTTCTTTCAAGTATATGAAGCCGCATTATTGATATCCCCATCAGCTTGCCAAAGGTCATATGGCCAGCAAGTGGCAGAATCAGAATAGTTATAGGGAATCAGAAAAAGTCATTGGATAAATGATTATATAAAAATCTTGATAGGTAGTAGATAAAAGAATAAGCAGTAGTTGGCACAAATCAGCATAATCACACTATTTCAACCATAAAGTTCCAAAATACCCATCTAAAGAAAAAGCCATCATTAGCATCTATTCAGTAGCTTGCCAGTGGGAACAGAGAATCTCAGGAGAAGTTGGCTTAGAATTCCCTGCTTTCACGACTTAATAGTGAACTCCTTCAAATTCTGTGACCCATTTGCAGCATTTTGTGGAGTCCCTGTTGTCAATGGTAACAAGTTGCTGCCAAGTGGATTCCTACTCACGGTAACCCCATGTACGTCAGAGTAGAACTGTGCTCCATAGGGTTTTCAATGGCTGATTTGTCAGAAGTAGGTCACCAGGTCTTTCTTCTAAGATGCCTCTGGGTGGACTCAAACTTCCAGCCTTGCCATTAGCAGCTGAGAGCATCAACCATTTACACAACCCAGGGACTCCTGTTGTCAACGGTAGAGCTTCTTTTACTTTGAAAAACATTGGTAACTGCTGATCTTGCGTATACCTATGTATATGCACATTGCAGGACATCAAAATAAAAATATGAACTCACAGGATTTACATCATTTTGAAACAACAAAGAGGAAAAATAGTGTTTAGTAGACTAATTAGAGGTTAAGAACATAGATTCTAGAATCAGAAAGATGGGTTCAAAACGGAGCTCTGCCACTTATCAGCTGTTGACTTAAGCAAGTTACATAACCATTTGAAGCTGCAATTTTCTTATTTATAAAATGAGGAGGTAAAATTAGTGAATATATGATATTGTTTTGAGAGATAAAATAGATAATACATGTAACTCACTTAGCACATGCCTGCCATGGAAGAAATACTCTATAAAGATTTGCTATTACTGTTGGTGTTATTGCTGTTATTCTTTGCAGAATCACAATCAACATATAGCATTTCACTAAAATATATTTTTTTTTTGCTGGAGATTTAAATTATTATTAACTGTAGTGTGATGCAATTTATTATAATTTTCAAATTTAGAAAAATACTAAGGCTTGTTAATTATAATATGCTCTAATTTGCTTTTCTCCTTAAAAGGTATCCTTTTTCATCTTCTGAATGAACTGTAAGCTCATTGAAGAAAGAGCTTCATACAGTGATTCAACAAATCTTTATTTAGTGCCTGCTATGTGCTGGAAGAGATCTATATTTTTGCCGATTCAAAAGAAAGGTGATCCAACAGAATGCGGAAATTATTGAACAATATCATTAATATCACATGCAAGTAAAATTTTGCTGAAGGTCAATTAAAAATGGTTGCAGCAGTACATCAACAGGAAACTGTGAGAAATTCAAGCTGGATTCAGAAGAGGATGCTGAATGAGGGATATCATTGCTGATGTCAGATGGCTCATAGCTGAAAGCAGAGAATACTAGAAAGATGTTTACCTATGTTTTATTGACTATGCAAAAGCATTCATCTGTGTGGATCATAACAAATTATGGATAACATTGTGCAGAATGGAAATTCTATACCACTTAATTTTGCTCATGTGGAACCTGTACATAAACTAAGAGGCTTTGAACAGAACCAGAGAATATTTCGTGGTTTAAAGTCAGGAAAGATGTGCGTCAGGGTTGTAGCCTTTCACCATACTTATTCAATAGGTATGCTGAGCAAACAATCCAAGAAGCTGGACTATATGAAGAAGAATGAAACATCAGGATTTGAGGAATCCTCATTAACAACCTGCAATATGCAGATGACACAATCTTGCTTGCTGAAAGTGAAGAAGACTTGATGCAGTCATCGATGAAGATCAAAGACTACAGCCTTCAGTATGGATTACACCTTAATATAAAGAAAACAAAAATCCTCACAACTGGACAAATAAGCAATATCATGATAAAAGGAGAAAAGGTTGAAGTTGTCTAAGGATTTCATTCTTCTTGGATCCACAATCAATGTCCCTGGAAGCAGCAGTCAAGAAATCAAAGGACACATTGCACTGGGCAAATCTGCTGCAAAATACCTCTTGAAAGTGTTAAAAAGCATAGATGTCACTTTAAGGACTAACATGCGCCTGACTCAAGCCGTGGTATTTCCAATTGCCTCATATGCATGCAAAAGCTTGATAATGAATGAGGAAGACTGAAGAATTGATGTCTTTGAATTATGGTGTTGGCGAAGAATATTGAATATACCATGGACTGCCAGAAGAACAAACATATCTGTCTTGGAAGAAGTACAGCCAGAATGCTCCTTAGAAGCAAGGATGGCAAGACTTTGTCTCACATACTTTGGACGTGTTATCAGGAGGGACCAGTCCCTGGAGAACATCATGCTTGATAAAGTAGAGGGTCAGCGAAAGAGGAAGACCCTCAACAAGATGGAATAATACAGTGGCTGCAACAATGGGTTTAAGCATAACAATTGTGAGGATGGCATAGGACCGAGCAGTGTTTCACTCAGTTAACATAGGGTCACTGTGAGTCTGAACTGACTCAATGGCACCTAACAATAACAATGTGTCAGACATCATTTTAGGTTCAGAGAAATCAATAACTAAATAAACAGAAGAAGCCCTTCACTTGTGAGGCTTTCATTCTTGACAACAAAGACTGACAATAAAAAAAAAAAAGCAAATATACAATATAAATAATATATAGTTACAGGAATATGTCTAATATCTTGAATAAATACTGCTTCATAATAGGCACTGGATAAATATGAATTGAATTTAATTTGATTTTTTAAAATAATGTGTCACTATAACATGGGGAATATGCAAAGCTATTGCTGGAGGGAGTTCATACTACTTTGGAGCAACAATTGTATGCATTTCTTCCTAACATTGCTTTCAGTGACTTCACTTTGATAGCTTTACACCACAGAAATCAGCAATGCTACAAATCAGCACTGTTTTTCCAGAGAATCAATTGTTTATCAGCACACCACTGAATAAAGTCTAGTAAAGTGTGACATCTGAATTTTATGTACTTCTGAAAGTAATCTTTAATATATCATATTTATATTAATACATAGTATATTAATAAGTGTATTCATATGCTATATTAATATATTCCAGTGTCAGACTTACAAATAACAGTTAGTCTGAAGATGACCTAAAAAATACATACTTATGTAAACAAAGTTTTACCCCCAGTAGTGAGTAACCATCACTTGATTATTCATGTCCATGAAATAAGCATACTATAGATAAGCCAGGCCATCAACCAAATAATAAAATTTTCTATTTAATTTGAAATATACTTTTTTGATAAAACAACCTGTTTTTCTAATAATAATTTACTTAGAATGAAGTTAAGCAATTTTATATCCTTTAAACATAATAAACCAACAGCTATGGAGGGAAAAGAGAAGCTCTGAGTGTCAGGAAGAAACGAATTTGAAACTATTACCCTATGGTAAGCCACATGAAAATCGTTTAGTTGACTATATGCCAACCTACAATGCCCTAGGCTGGAAATTTCCCAGGGCAGCATGCCTGAGGTGTACTGATTATTATATCAGAATTTTAAAAACAAAAATGAAAAAAGCATTTTAAATTCTTCTATATGATTCATTGTTTGATCTTTACTAGTATAATGTATCAGATTTATTTTTTTCTTGTTGTTTTTGTTAGAAGCCATCAAGTCAGTTCTGACACATAGCAACTCTACATACAACAGAACGAAACACTGCCTGGTCCTGTGCCATCTTCACAATCGTTGTTATACTTGAGCCCATTGTTGCAGCCACTGTGTCACTCAATCTCATTGAGGATCTTCGTCTTTTTCAATGACCGTCTACTTTACCAAGCATGACGTCCTTCTCCAGGGACTGGTCCCTCCTGATAACATGTCCAAAGTATGTGAACTGAAGTCTCGTCATCTTCACTTCTAAGGCGCATTCTGGCTGTTCCTATGATGTTTTAAAATATAATCTTATTAAAACTTTAGATATATCTTAAAACATAAGAATCTAAAATGTAAGGAAGAGAAACCTTTGTGCATCCTGCAGTCACCAGGAGATCTCATAGACAAAAGGTGAGTGTGAGAATTATCAATCCTTCCTCAGAAACTTCTTCTAACTGCATTTCTAGCCTATGCCTCAGCAGGAAGTCCTAGATCTAATTGTATTTAATATCAATTGCTAATTGCTGTTTAATATCATATATGCAAATTAAATAGATTACCTCCTAAATCACATTAACGCTATCATATTGATCAGCAAGTGGTGACAACCCGTCAGATATTTTTCAATAATAATAAATGGGTACATTTATTGAAATACCCGTTATGGATTGAATTATGTCACCCAAAAATATGTGTTGTAAATCCTAACTTCTATGCCTGTGGTTATAATCCCACTTGGGAATGGATTGTCTTTGTTATGATAATGAGGCAGGATTAGTGTAGGGTGTATTTTGAGTCAATCTCTTTTGAGATATAAAAGAGATTAAATGAGCGAGCCGGGATGGGGAAGAGAGATGCCAAGCCACATGAAAGTCCCCCAGGAGCAGAAGCTCAAAAGAGATAAGGACCTTCCTCCAGAGCTGACAGAGAGAGAAAGCCTTCCCCCTAGAGCCGGCGCCCTGAATTTGGACTTCAAGCTTCCTAACTATGAGAAAATAAATTTCTGTTTGTTAAAGCCACCCAGCTGTGGTATTTCTGTTATAGCAGCACTAGACAACTAAGACACCATCCTGTCCCAGGCACAACGATAGGTACTTCATGTATTATCTCTAATGCCCATAACAACCCTTTAAGAGTGTTGTTACTACGAACAAGGAAATCTATGCTCAGATAGATTATTTCCTCCAAGGTCAAAGAACTAGTAAATGGCAAAACCAGGAGCCTTAAAAAGGCCTTTCTGTCTCAAAAACCCATGTGAGTTTACTGAATTCATTGGCAATTACTTAGCCTTCCAGCTAATTGCCCTTAATTTGTTCTATGGAAATCTTTTCCCTGGGGGAAAAGGACATAAACATCAACTTGGCAATAAGGGCAATTATCTCTGCAAACACTCGGATCAAGCAAAGCCAACTCTGAAGCAAACTGTATCAGAACCAAAAGTTCTCCCTGCCTTACTTACTGTGGATGATCTGTTTTGATTAGCCTACATACAGATGGTACAAACTGTCCTTTTGAGTTTATGTCAGGAATAAAGTTGAAGTTGTGGCTTTTATTTTTATCAGGCAGTTTAGACTCTAATTTGTGACAAAATAATTCAAAGTAAAAAGTAGCTGTTGAGCTAGAATTCTTATTTCAGGTCAAATGTCAGCCTCTGGTAAACGGAGCCAAAAACCATTTTCAAAGGAAAGGCTGTCTCTAAGTAAACTTTCCTTAAAGACAGCATAGAGACATCCCAAGATCAGAATGGCAAACAAATTATTTAGGTCCCTCAAGCAACCTCAGAGAAGAGAACTTAGGTAAAAATTTATAATAGTTGTATTATGAGACTAAGTTATGTACATCTAGGAATAATAAATAAGAACAGAAATACCATGTAAACACAGCCCCCTTAAGCGAAAAATGCCAGAGCACTAGTGCCTTGATTTTTGTAAGCATACCCTTGCTTATTTGTAGGGAGTTCTATGTGGCTTTGGGAGTGCAATATGCTTGCCTGCCTCTCTGTCTTCCTTTACCCAAATATTGGCAAGCATTGCAGTAAGCTGAAACACAACTTTTCACTCAGCAGTACATTTCTAAATTTGCTATGAATTGTTCACACATTCAACAAATAGTTTCTGTAAATTTTGCATATCATAGCTTGATTCATCTGGAATCAATTTTTGTGTGTGTGTGAGGTTAAGGATCCATTGCCTTTTTTTTTTTTTCTCGATATGGATACCCAAACCCAAACCAAACCAAACCCATTGGCGTCGAGCCGATTATAACTCATGTGGATTCTCAATTTTCCCAAAACATTTACCTAATAGTCCCTCCTTTCTTCATACTAAATTTTTGACTTTAAGTTTGTTGAGATGTTCTCACACTGTGGATTCAAGCATAAAACTCACTTGAAATCAGATCCTTTAAAATTCCAAGAGAAAAAGAAGTATATTCACATTGTCTCTGTCTGCAAAGTAAATGGTGGCTTTTCTAGTTCCCTCTCTGAGGTATCATAACTGTTTGGGGAGTTTTCTATCCTACTTCCCACCCTCTTCGGGCCCTAGACTTTGTCTCTTATTTTCTTGTGTGTGTGGACCATTAAGGCCCAGAGTTTAGGGCACCAGGAATTTGTAGATACCTCCAGGCAAATGTCAGCTCCAATATTTCCTTACTCTTCTGGATTCTCTGTCACTTCTGACCTCTGAGGAATTTCCTTACTTTCTCAACTGCTCGGACATGCACTTTGAAAAAGATGCTTTTGTTTTGTTTTGCTTTGCTTCTAAATACAGCATATTTTGGTGTGTTATTCCAAGAAGCGTTTCTCTGAATACATTGTTCACCATACTGCTGGAAACTGAAGCCTCTTCATACTTCCATTCTTTACACTTAATTATTTTTTCATAGCAGCTACAATTTATTGGATAGTTACTATGTACCCGGCACTATACTAAGTTTTGTGTGTGTATGTATGTGTGTTAGGTATGTGTGTTATGTACGTATGTGTGTGTTATGTATGTATGTGTGTGTTATGTATATATGTGTATACACACATATGTAAATAATAGCTTTTATCTATAAAGTTATATATATGCCTTATTATTACAACAAATAATAATGTGATACTGGAGGAAAGTAGCATGGAAATACTTGAGAAAAAATGACTACTTATATGATTCTTGTACTGTCCTAGGAATGAATTATGAATCTGTCGTAGATCTTAGCCTTCTTTTGCTCCAGATTCTTAATATGAAACATGAGGAAACAGATGACATGTTTGAGTAACTTGCCAAAATCTCTCATTGGTTAACAGCAGAGAACAGTAGCATGCATTACTTTTCACGGGGTAGTGCACAGAGCTCCTGGTTTTTCCCAGGGTTCCTTATTATTCATAACAGTTCCATATTACAATAATCCCGACTGCCTAGGAAGTTTAATTGTTAGTATCAAGGAATCAGAAATGATCTAGAAATTATATTTTTATACAGTGTATTCTTCTGAAATATTCTAGAACTTTAATTAACACTGACCCTCCCGCTCAGGCTTGTTACTTCAGTATAGTGACAAATCCCTGGCAACTGGTCAGAATCCTGTTACCGCTAGTACAGTCTTTCTTCTTCTGTCCATGGTTTGCATAAAAGGAAACCATAAAACATCAGTGTTAAGATCCCAGCTGTTACAGAAATTGACAGGAAATGATGAGAATTGGATAGAAACTGATGTTCTTCTGCCTGTGTACTAGTTGGACTAGGACTATTCCAAATATTTGCAAAGCCTAGGTCAAGAGTAGATATGGAGATTCACATATATCTAATTATTTAAAAGTTATGAATCAAGATAATAAACAAATATACCTACATAAAGACATGGAAGGACAGGTTTGTATTTAGACTTCTGGGATAACTCAGAATTCTGTGCTGAAAATTGAGAGCACAAATTGCCACAGGTTCATGGACTGAGGTGTAGCTTGCTTATCTTTTCATCCTCCTCTATGTCCCAAGTCTTAAAGGACCGCATACAAATGTATAAGCAGGAGATCCCACACTCCCCACCTCCATCAACACCCTGCAAACAGCTTCCCTTGGTTATCACTCTGATAGTGTCACCCTTTGGAAGCCTGTCCTGAGGAAGAGACCCATACAGTCCTGGAAATGGACTCAGGGTGATTTGGACAGTGAATTTCCAGCATCCCTGGTATCAGAGTGTACTCTAGAAGGGGGATCATGTATCCACATGAGTATGTCCTCATGACCTTGTGGAATCCTTGTCTAGTGCAGAGTCCCCCATAACACAAAATCTTTGGCAATAATCTTGCATTCTTAGGTTAAGAACTCTACTGGTAGAGGCAATGAAAAGAACGCTTGAAGACTTGCATTAGATCATTCAACAAATATTAAGTGTCTATTATATGCCAGGTACAAGGAATTTAAAGAAAAGACATTGTTTTTTTCCTTGAAAACACTCATAGCTGAATGGGAGAAGAAATAAAAATCAAGTAATCATTATACATAATACAATTAGATAAGGAATGCAGGTGGGTGTCTGAATAAGGAAGTTCGCTGTTAAATAGGTGTTTTCAGTGACACCTCTCTGGAAAGCACCTGAGAACCAAGAGTTTCTCTCTATCCTGAAGCAGAAAGGAAATTCTCCTCAGATTTTAGCAGTTTACCCTTCATCCCACAGTGGTGCCACTGTCAGCCAAAGGTTCCTACTTCATGCAGTGTTGTAATCAAACTCCTGCCATAAAGAGGAATGTCAGTAGCAAAAACAGGTTTCTGAGAAGTCTTGTGACCACTCAATGTCCAGCGCAAGCATCACTGAAGTGTCTGTGAAATGTGCCTTCTTTACATCCCTATAGCAGCTATTCTATACCTCTGCTATGGAACACACCATATCATTTAAATTCTTAAATCATTTATTTGGATCACTTGTTACAGTAGAAGCATGTAGCCATCAGTACTTGGTTTATCTTTGTATCTGTATCATCTAGATCTCAGAGGGTACTCTTTTACTGTTTATTGAATTACAGTTGTTTACACAAATGAGTTCCATTTCATGTATTGTACTACCCAAAAAAAAAAAGGTCTTCCTTGGGAAACTAATATAATTTCCTGATGTAACCATCCATGTTTTCTTTCTTGCCTCGGTTGTCATGCTCACTCCCAATATTCATGTTTTTATATTTGCTCCTCATTCTATGAGGAAAAACCAGGGAAGTGAACAATACATCTATATGTCTTTTAAAGGAGGGCAAAGAGAAGGTGATGGGGCAAAAATTTAAAAGTTTTACCATTACGGTTGTCTAAGAGTTCTACCATCATGGTTTACCATCATGGTTGACTAAGAGTTTTATCATCATGGCTCTGGGGTTGATATCACCGGCCCAGAGTGATCCAGCATTTGCTTTGAGGTAAATTGGGCTAGAGGAGCTAATGTATAACCTGACCTTCATCCAGTCTAGTGGAGTGAGGAGAGTGGACCTGAAGCAATAGGTGCAGGACCATCCTGCCTATGCCACTTACAAGTTATGTCATCACTCTAGGCCTAAGTTTCTCATTAGTGGGGATAATAATAATGTCTAACTTAGTTTGTTTTTTTTTTTATTGGAGGGGTAATGTTTAAATTAGTTATTTCATGTTTCTGACACATAGTAACAACTATTATTATTATGCATCTGGAAGCCGAATAATGGTCTCCCCAAAGATGTTCACATCCTGGTCCCTGGAACCTGTGAATATGTTAAGAAATTATACATACATATATCACATATACATACATACGTGTCTGTGTGTGGGTGTAAGTATGTTTGTGTATACTCATCTGTAAAATCATGAGGATTTCTGTGAAGACAGAATGTGTTAATAAGCATAAATTACTTAAAGTACACACTGTCACTTGTTAAGCATCCAATAAATGCTATTTTTATATTGTTGTATTTTGAGAAGAGAATCACAGAACACCTATGAAATCCATTGAAAGCTTTTAAGTATGTCAGAAAATCAACTGCTCACCACTGGCATCATGCAACTCAAGTTTAAATGTACTACTTGTATGTACATAGCATATTTGTATGTTCATAGCATAGCTTCTTTCTAGCTTCTAATTTTTGTGTTACCCACTTATCTTTTTCATCTTCTAGTTTTTCTTATTTTGGGGTTTGGTACATTCTTCCTTCTTGGTTAGTAGTTTATCCCCATTTAAAGCAACTGCCTTTTCATTAAATCATAAGCATAAAAATAGAGTTGGTTAATGCCACTGTGTACTTGGTCTTTTAGGCAAAGATTATCATAATAAAAATTTCCATTTATTCAGGAACAATAGATGTATGCACTCAGAATAATCACATCCAACCCTTCCTTCAGATTGTTCTCATTCTTCAATGACTCTTCAGTATTTGGCATGCAATAAAGACACACACTGAGTGCCTGTACTTTAAGCAAGAAATCTTGGATTCCCTTTTGCTTAGAACCCTTCCCTCTCCATAATTGGTTGAAGTTTTAGATGGACATAGATCTGTTAAATAAAATTAAATGAAGTCTCCTATTATCTTCCAGCTAGACAGCTTTTCAACTCAGCTATTTTCTTACCTTCCTCTCAAATTCATTGCACCAAGATAGTTTGTTGGCACAGTTTTCATTTCTGTCCACTCTACTTATAAAAACAAAATTACTTTATATCCCCCCATATTCTTGAAAGTGGGCACACAGAGCACCACTAGAAGTCACAAACTATGTTTATTAACCCACAAGCTGGAATCACAGCTTATAAAATGTTTTAAAACAAAATACTTTTAAGAAGCCTGATTTCCTTCCATAAATACTGAACAAGAGGCTACTAATAACAACAACATGCATTCAAATAGAAATACAGGGTGTCCCAAATCTTAGTGAAGTTCTAAATGCTAATAAACTCAGAAGTATAAATGCTATAAACTCACAAAAACATCAACTGAAAGGCTATTTATACTTCATATTTGTTGTGAAGTTTTAAGAATTGTCAATTTTAAGTTTTTGTTTCAGTCACTCTGCAATGGTTCATTTTGACTGAAATAAAAAGTTAAACATTCATTATTCAAATTACATAATTATAAACAAGTACAAAAGAAATGGAAATAGTTAAGTTTATAAGCATCTAAATTTCTGGAGTTATTAAAGCCTCAAAACTTCAGTATGTCTTTTGGAATGTCATGTATTAATTCACTTTTCTTTTTCTTAAATATGTCCTTTTCTCCATTATGATCAAAAATTTTTCTTTCCATAGTAGGAAAATGTTTATTTTCAGCTTTGAGTGTAGCACATCTCAGCAGAAAGATTCTGTGGCTGCCAATTAAAAGACATTGTTCACAACCACCCTGCATAATACACCTTTGTCTCTTGCCAGAGTACATCAAAGTATATGTTTTCTATTGGAATTCTTCTAACATACTCATCACCAAACTGTAACCCTGAAGCTTTACTGAATTTGTTTACATTGTATCTGTTATCACCACTGAGGGTTTAACTTAAAATCTAGATAAACAAAAAAGAAAAAGTGAGGTTTCTTCCAAAAAGAATATTCCATAATAGAGATCAATGGCACAATTTTACTCCTCAATTTGTGGAATCTAACTTGGTTTACAATTAACAATGACTTTAATTGTCAAACTGTTAAATTTTATTAAACATTTGTGGCAATGCATCGAATGAATTTGAGGCCTATGCTGTTTGTCGTTTGCATTTTTATCAGTTTTGAAAGAGCACAATGTACTTCCTGCATCTTATTTTCAGAATCTGCATTTTATCATCTTTGGCTATCCAGTATATAGTATGGAATACTTGAATATCTCATTCTTTGAATTTTCATTTTTGATTGTAAATCAGATCATGTCTGGCACTTTTCTCTTTTTCTGATTTTTCTCTTCTCTCAACCTCCATGTTCACTTGCTCCCATTTCTTCTTGGCTCTAATAATAAAAGGCACAAAATATTTATTTCAATCGTTTTCTTTCTCACCATTCTTCAGAGCACCATCAGTTCCCATTTCTTTTGGTAATTATGTATCATAAATCTAAAGGCAAAACAAAAACTAAGCTGATCTTTTTAATGCATAAATTTTCAAAATGCCACTCAAACTAATTCTACTTCTTTCAGAAGCTTATCATGCTTTGGATTTGGGCAGAGGGTTGGAAAGGAGTGAAATAAATACTATATGTAAGGCTCTACTGTGGAGTACCCAGAATAAATAACCACCCTGTGGAGGCAGATGCCTCTAAGCCCACCAGCTATATCCCTATCTCTAGTCCCCTCCAGCTCCTGCCCCTTGATTCCCACACTTGCATTTCATTTCCTATTGCATTGTTTTCATAGCATCTGTTATGGATTGAACTGTGTCCCCTAAGATATGTTGAAGTCTTAACCCCCTGTACCTGTGAGGGTATGACCTTGTTTGGAAATAGGGTCTTTGATGACGATATCAGTTAAATTAACATGAGGTCATACTAGAGTAGGGTGAGTCCTAGTCCAATATGAGTGATGTCCTTATAAAAGAGACATGGAGGCAGAGACACAGAGGTAAGATAGCCATGTGTGATGAATCTACAAACCAAGGAACATCGAAGACCACCAACCATCACCAGAAGTTGGGAAAGAGGCATGGAACAGATTCTCAGAGCCATTAGAAAGAATCAACGCAGCCAACACCCTGATTTTGAACTTCTAGCCTCCAGAACTTTATTTGAGACAATAAATTTCTGTTTTTTTAAGCCACCTAGTTTATGGTACTTTGTTGGGGCAGCCCTAGAAAACTAGTACAGCATCCAGCAACTTTATTCCAAAAGGCTCTTCTTAACAATTCACACTTCTGTGGCTTTGCTTCCTTCCCTCTGTTAGTCTATCTGTCCCCAGAGAAAGGCCAAAATCGATGCTCTGTGCCCTAACAGGACTATGGGGAGGAGGAAACACAAGTTAATCTTTCTCTTTCCATCCTGGTGATGGCAACAATAATTGGAAAGGATAAAAGTTTAGGAGTTAGAAATCTCAGTCAAAAGCTTGGGTAAATACTCTAAGTCCTCATTCCACTTGATGTAGAAAACTTAACATAGTCCTTTGCACATAAACTTTGTCCAATTCAGTGATTTCTTACTAACTTCACATTTATATTTCAGTCATATTCAGATTTAAAATTCTCAGGTTTTCTCTTTCTCCTACCTCCCTGCTGTTGATCTCAAGGTCTGGGGTTGGGACAGGGAAGAACGGTTGCTGCTGTGGGGCAGCTGGGAAGAAAATATCATTTCAACAATCTTAATATGTCTGGATCCTGTGCTGGGCTCTAATTCCAGCTGAATGGTAGCCCAAATAACCTAGTCTAAGGTTTCTCAAACTTTAATGTACATCCCAATCACCTAGGAATATTGCTAAAACAAAGATTTTGATTCAGCAGGTCTGAGATAGAGATTCCTCATTTCCAACAAGCTCCCAGATGTCACTGCTGCTGGTCCGCAGACCACAGTCGGTAACAAGGGTTTGATCAGTGAATGTTGCCTTTGTTTCTACTAGGCTCTCTGGCAAAGGCAATCTACAGAGATTGCCGCTGAGTCCTCCACCAATAAGGCCCAACCACAAAGCCATCTTCCTAATGTCCATACAAACGACCTTGTGTAGACTTGCTGGTCCTCTCTTCCCAGAATTCTCACTTGAGGCTTATAGGAATGTCTCATGCTCTCCCACACAATGTTGAAGCTTGGAAAATTCAAGAAGCTGTTTCCAGCCCTCTTGTGTCTAGACATGACTTAACCTCCTCTCAATCCCTTCACCTTATGGCATTGGGGAATTCTCCCCAAAGTTTTTGTCTCTGGGTTGCATCTGGAAAATAGATCCTCCATATACTCAGATTCTTCTAAATTTCTAGGGAAATTCTATCATTGACCCTTATGCCCTGGTCTTGGGCATAGCTGGCAGTGGTGGGAGAAGATGGACAGAAGGGGTTTTCTGTTGTTAGGTGCCATTGAGTAGGTTCCAACTCATAGTGACCCTATGTACAACAGAAAAAAACACTGCCTGAGCCTGCGCCATCCTCAAAATTGTTATGCTTGAGCCCATTATTGCAGCCACTGTGTCAACCCATCTCCTTGAGGGTTTTCCTCTTTTTAGCTGACCCTCTACTTTACCAAGCAGGATGTCATTCTCCAGGGTTCAGTCTCTTCTTATAACATGTCCAAAGTATGTGAGACAAAGTCTTGCCATCCTTCTTCTAAGGAGCATTCTGGCTGTACTTCTTCCAAGACATATTTGTTTGTTCTTCTCACAGTACATGATATATTCAATATTCTTTGCTAACACCGTAATTCAAAGGCATCAATTATTCTTCAGTCTTCTTTGTTCATTGCCCAGCTTTTGCATGCATATGAGGTGATTGAAAACACCATGGCTTGGGTCAGGTGCACGTTAGTCCTTAAACAGACATCTCTGCTTTTTAATTAACACTTTAAAGAGGTCTTTTGCAGTGGATTTGTCCAATGCAATGCATCCTTTGATTTCTTGACTGCTGCTTCCATGGAAATTGATTGTGGATCCAAGTAAAATGAAATCTTTGACAACTTCAACCTTTTCTCTGTTTATCATGATGTTGCTTATTGTTCCAGTTGTGAAAATTTTTATTTTCTTTACGTTAAGGTGTAATCCATACTGAAGGCTGTGGTTTTTGATCTTCATCAATTAAGTGCTTCAAGTCCTCTTCAGCAAGCAAAGTTATGTCATCTGCATGCTGCAGGTTGTTAACAAGCCTTCCTCCAATCCTGGTGCCAGGTGCTTTTTCTTATAGTCCAGCTTCTCAAATTATTTGCTCAGCATACAGACTGAATGAGTAAGGTGAAAGGATATAACCCTGATACACACATATCCTGATTTTAAATCACACAGTATCCCCTTATTCTAGCAACTGCCTCTTGGTCTATGTACAGGTTCCTCATGAGCACAATTAAGTGTTCAGGAATTCCCATCCTTTGAAATTTTATCCATAATTTGTCATGATCCACACAGTCGAATGCCTTTCATAGTTAATAAAACACAGGTAAACATCTTTCTGTTATTCTCTGCTTTCAACCAGGATCCATCTGGCATCAGCAATGATATACCTGGTTCCACATCCTCTTCTGAAACTGGCTTGAATTTCTGGCAGTTCCCTGTTGATGTACTGCTGCAACCACTTTTGATGATCTTCAGCAAAATTTTACGTGTGTGGTATTAATGGTATTGTTCGATAATTTCCACATTCTGTTGGATCACCTTTCTTTTGAATGGGCACAAATATGGATCTCTTCCAGTCGGTTGGCCAGGTAGCTATCTTCCAAATTTCTTGCACAGATTAGTAAGTGCTTCCAGCACTGCATCCAATCATTGAAACACCTCAATTGATATTCCATCAATTCCTGGAGCCTCGTTTTTTGACAAAGCCTTCAGTGCAGCTTGGACTTCTTCTTTCAGTGTCATCAGTTCTTGATCATATGATACCTCCTGAAATGGTTAAATGTCAACCAATACTTTTTGGTACAGTGACTCTGTGTGTTTCTTCCACCCTGTTTTGGTGCTTCCTGGGTCACTTAATATTTTCCCTGAAGAATACTTCAATATTGCAACTTGAGGCTTGAATTTTCTCTTTAGTTCTTTCTGCTTGAAAAATGCCAATCAATTGTGTTCTTCCCTTTTGGTTTTCTAATTCTAGGTCTTTGAACATTTCATTATAATTCTTTATTTTGTCTTCTCAAGCTGCCCTTTGAAATCTTCTGTTCAGCACTTTTATGTCATCATTTCTTCCTTTCGCTTTAGCTATTCTATGTTTAAAAGCAAGTTTCAGAGTCTCTTCTGGCCTCTATTTTGGTCTTTTCCTCTTTCCTGTCTTTTTAATGACCTCTTGCTTTCTTTGTGTATGATGTCATTCATATCATTCCACAGTTCATCTGGTCTTAGGTCATGAGTGTTTAATGAGTCAAATCTATTCTTGAGATGGTCTCTAAATTCAGGTGGAATATACTCAAGGTCATACTTTGGCTTTTGTGGAATTGTTCTAATTTTCTTCAGCTTCAACTTGAACTTGCATATAAGCAATTCATGGTCTGTTCCACAGTCGACCCCTGGCCTTGTTCTGATGATGATATTGAACTTTTCCATCATCTCTTTCCACAGATGTAGTTAATTCGATTCCTGTGTATTCCATCTGGTGAGGTCCATATGTAGCGTCACTGTTCATGTTGGTGAAAAAAGATATTTGCAATGAAGAAGTCGTTGGTCTTGCAAAATTCTATCATGT
>NW_004444348.1:83367-86266 GCF_000243295.1 Trichechus manatus latirostris | reverse complement strand
TAGAGTATGATTTGGGAAATAAGAGGAAGAAGAGAAAAAAAAACAACAGTTGACTCCAGTATATAAATATATACACAGATATGCATACTGAGTCACAGCTGCAGTCAAAAAGGGTTTAGAGAGACACTACTTTAGAAGATGATCAGCTATAGTTTGGAAATGGGAAAGCTTCTAGCCTGCACCTATTCTGGTTCATTCTGGAATTTATGGATTTTCAGGGATTTCAGATCATTCTGAAAGTATTAAGCTATTGATTTAGGTGTGACCTCCCTATCTGGCACTTATTCTAATAGGTTCAGTTTTCTTAGAAGTATCTGAAACCATTTCATCCTCTGTGGTTTTCTGAACCTACTAATCCAGCCCAGGACAGACTAGGAAAAAACATCAAGCTTCAATCAAAAGAGCAACCTGAGGTTCAGTCTATTATAAGTCTCTACTCTGGGTAGGTTCCCAAGATCCCCATGACTTCCCAGAGCACAGGGTACAGTGAGGTGGAGAAAACAGTCACTCCAAACCTCCCAGCTTGAAAACTTCATCCTGGGAGCTCTGTCAGCCTATAGTAGCTAATATTTGTCTAAGATAAATGTGGTTTAAAAAAAAAAAAAAGTTGTCAAGTCAATTCCGACTCATAGCGACCCTATAGGACAGAGTAGATCTGCCCCATGGGGTTTCCAAGGAGCAGCTGCTGGATTCAAACTGCTGACCGTTTGGTTAGCAGCCAAGCTCTTAATCACTGTGCCACCAGGGCTCCAAGATATATGTGGTGGGGCTTTAATATTTTATGTGGAAATATAGGTTTTTTTTTCTAGTTAAATGATACTTCATGTGTGTGTGACATTTTAAAATATAACTTATTTTTGTTGCTGTTGAGAATATACACAACATACACAAATTCAACAATTTCTCCATGTATGAGTACAATTCAATGACACAGAAATATAATTTTATACATCTGCTACAATTTGTATCTCAGCAAAGAATGCATTTTAACATATTACACAATTGTTGCAACTTCTATGCTTGTTCATGAGGAGAGAAGAATACAAAAAGATTTTCCGGTAACTCATAAAACTGATGAAGGGGAACATAATAAAAAAAAAAAAAAGAATTAAATTGCTGACAAGAATTCTACTAAATTCCAAGTAACTAAGTGTGCATATGTATCTTGAAAATTTTATTCATTTTAAGATTTTCTTAAATGTTCCTTGAACTTAAAAACTTTTCATTTTCAGAACTTCATAACATTAAAATAACTAGTAAATATTTACCTGTATATATCTTTTCAGTTTTTGAAGAGGTTTTTGAAAAAGGAATTCTTTTTCGCCAGGCTGAACCATTATAAGATGCCGACATATATTTGTCTGAGAAAAAAAAGGAGACTGGAATTAAATATTTTATAACTTTAAAAACATATTCCAAGGGTGTTTCAAAGTTATAGACTGCCCTATGGGTAAAGCTATTCTTTAAGTAATTCATCTTACTATTACAAAGTTGAAGGAAGCATCATGGATACAAATGAGTTCATTAAGATCATTTACGTTATCAGTGAACATAGTTACAGATCTCTTAAGTGGCTGTCCAATTTCTCAAATACGGCTCTCTCCCACGAGGCTGAGCTAGCAAAGAGTTGTGATATCTGAACGTGATCAAAATATTTCATTGCCTTGCTTTACCACGATTTTACATACAGTTCTAATGTTTGTAGTGCTAAAAAACAAAACCAATCCTATAAAGTGTGGCCCAATTACCTATTCCTTCCATGAAGTGACTCCCATGAACACAGTAATGGCTCTGGCATAGTGAACTCACTGCCTCAGGAAACCAAAGAATTTATGTACAAACCTGGTCCTTAAATGCCTACTTATCTCTGATATCTCTACATTTGAACTGTTATTGAATAAGATTATATTTTGTTTTTAAATACTATTATGTCGCTGCAGTTCTCAAAATATAGTCCATAGTGACACTGAGAATTTTCTTGTGTTTTTCTCTGTTGACATTTGCGCGAATAGTGCAAAAGCAATAGTGAGTAAAACTGCTGATACCTCAGCACAAATCTAGACATTGGCACCAAACTGTTCTAGAAATCATTGTATTCATCACAGCTATGCACTGACAGTAAAATAATAATAATAAAAAGCGAGTCTCAACTAAGAATATCCTTACTTAAGAATGTCATTACTGAAGCAGTAAAAATTGTTACTAAACCGTAAACTATGACTATAGTCTTTTACATACGCTGTGTGAAAAAATGAGAAGTATACAGAAAGCACTAAAAGTATTAAAAGAAAAGCATCTTGGACTTTGTTTTAAATCTTGAAGTAGACAATACCTTTCTAAGCAAGATATATAACTAAAAAGACATGAGAGAAATCTGATAAATTTGACTGAAAATTTCTAAAGGAGAAAAAAAATATCAGCATAAACAAAGTGCAAAATCAAATTATCTGTGAAAAATATTTGCAATAATTATAGCAAACGAAGTACTTCCATAAAGTAGTTTCCTTCATTCCTTGCCCTGATGTTTAGCTCTCCTCTGAAGACACTACTTAACCTGTAGCCCCATCAGGTAATGGCAGTTTATTTTTCTTATCCCAGGATGGGAAGATGAGACAGATGTTTCCTTGCTTCCCACTGCCACTTTCAGACCATTTCTTGTAAAATATCTGCTCCTTTGAAGCATATGTCACTGGTAAGCTAGACAATCCTCTCCTACATTTTGTTGCTGTCATTTAGCAAACTTTTTTTTATGACATCATTGCTGATGTCAGATGGATCTTGGCTGAAAGCAGAGAATGCCAGAAAGATGTTTACCTGTGTTTTATTGATTCTGCAAAGGCATTCAACTGTGCAGATCATAACAAATTACAGATAACATTGTGAAGAATGGGAATTCCAG
>NW_004444348.1:79743-82495 GCF_000243295.1 Trichechus manatus latirostris | reverse complement strand
CAGTGGCTGCAACAATGAGCTCAAGCATAGCAACAATTGTGAGGATGGTGCAGGACCAGGCAGTGTTTTGCTCTGTTGCACACAGGGTTGGTATGAGTCAGAACCGACTCAACGGCACCTGACAACAACAGCAAACTTTTAGGTCTTCCGCATGCATTGAAGACTCTGTTGCCTGATTCAATTTCTTCCTTCCACCTTACCATATCTCTGGATGTCCCCATTAAACACCATAACCTCTTTGTTTTTCAGCCTTCTCACCCCCAGAAACCATCATCCCAACCCACCTTTACACACTCTGGACTTCGTCATTTCCAGTAACTAAGGTTAAGTGGTAGAATCTTTCCTTCTATGCAGGAGACCCAGGCTTGATTCCTGGTCAAATGCACCTCATCTGCATTCACCACCATCCGTTAGTGGAGGCTTGCGTGTTGCTATGATGCTGAACAGGTTTCAGGGGAACTTCCAGACTAAGACAGACAAAGAAAAAAGGCCTGGTGGTCTACTTCCGAAAACCAGCCAATAAAAACTCTTCGGATCACAACAATCCGATCTGCAACTGATCATGGGAATGGTGCAGGACCCAGCACCTTTCTGTCCAGTTGTGCACGGGGTCGCCTTGAGTTGGGTGCCGACTCAATGGCAGCTAGCAACAACACAGACTTCCAAAATCACTAATTTAAGTATCCTGCTCTCAACATTTCTTCTCTTTCTGCCGTCTTTGTTCAATTATTTCTGTAATGATTATTCTTCAACCTTTTCAAGATATAAAAATTAATTGACCTTCTGCTTTCTCCTGGTTCATCAGCTCCCCCCACCCCCTTTCTTTTTTCATTCACACTTATCCATTGTGGTTGATTGTGTTCTTATTCAAACTATGTACTGCCCCTCCCTCAGGGATGACTATACTTGCCCACCTCTTTATGTCACATCAGACTCAGTCATTTGACTTGAGGTGCCCACCTCTGTCTGAGATTATACATCCTCACTCTGCTGAACTCAGCAGTAGCCATGTGCCTTACTTTGTTCAATGTAATGTGATCAAAAGTGACAGGTACCACTGCTAAGAAGAAGCCACAAGGGCCGTCACATTGTTTTTCCGTATTGTTTCTTCCCTGTACCAGGAGACGAGCAGTGTCCCAGATAGGTGCTACTCTATCAGCATAGATTTTAAGTGAGGATAAGCGGTGCAGAATACAAGAGATACAATTTTGTTGTTGTTATTGATGCTGTCAGCTAGTAAGCTTTTTGAGTTCCTTATATTATCAGAGCATAATTAAGCCTAAATTGATCGAAATATATAACTTAGGTTTCACCATATTTTGACAGCATTTTGTCTTCTCCTCATGCCTACTTGGATAAGCCTCAGATAACTCTCTTGATCCCTGTCTTCCATGCCTGAATCCAGGAAGCCCGCTGGGACAAAAAAATCATAAAACGAGGCATCTTGATTCCACTATAAATTCATGATCCCCAACCTTAAATGGACCTTCAGTATTGTCCAGTAGTAATCTCAGTATATTATCTGATCAACTTAATATTTCATTCTCCATAACATATATTTCAATCTTCCATTCTTTTCAAATGCCCGTCCATCCTACTTCCCCTCATCCGTCCTTGACTCTCAGCAGAAGAATTTAACTCTTTCCATTATGAAGTCATCAGATGGGAATGTCCTCACATTCCTGAAACCAAACAGAGAAATGTACTTCCGTCTGCTTCCTCCCCACTTATTATAACAAAAGTTCTATCATCCACTTAAGTTTAATTACTTCACTGTGCTTTGGCTTCTATCTCCTCCTGACTTCTCAGGAACCTTACACTATTGATTATCCATTTTCTCTTCCATTTTCAACCTATCCCTCTTGTCTAAAACCTTCTTCTGGCTCTCAATACGTTTAACACTTTCCGTCTACCGAAACAAACTACACACTCTAC
This sequence comes from Trichechus manatus latirostris, assembly GCF_000243295.1. Taxonomy (NCBI): domain Eukaryota; kingdom Metazoa; phylum Chordata; class Mammalia; order Sirenia; family Trichechidae; genus Trichechus; species Trichechus manatus. The sequence goes on along the minus strand of NW_004444348.1, from coordinate 80,560 downwards.
TTCTTCATCCTCTTCCAATTTTTACCATATATCTCACCTCCCTCCTTCATAGACAAACCTTGAGAAAGAAAGAAGGAAGGGAGGGAGGGAGGAAGGGAGGGAGGAAGGAAGGAAGGGAAATTGATTTACTTAGTCTCTGAATTATTTTCCACTTAGTTCATTAGAAACTGAATTCCAGCCTCATGACTCTACTAAATAGCTACTGATAAATTTGCTAATTGCTTTACCGTCACTAAGTTCAATAATCATTTACAAATCTCAAGTTAAACACATAAAAGTATTCAATAGTGTTGAAATTTTCTCTCTTTCTTAGATGATCCTCTTGAAATTTATCTATAAATTCTCCTCATTTTTTTTCTTCCTACCTTTCTGACTGCTCCCCTTATATCTTCTATGTAGGTTAAGCCTCCTCTAACTGGCCCTTGTAGTTGTTGTTAGCTGCCATCGAGTTGGTTCTGACTCATAGTGACCCTACGTACAACAGAACAAAACACTGCCCAGTCTTGTGCCATCCTCACAATCGTTGTTATGCTTGAGCCCATTGTTGCAGCCACTGTGTCAATCCATCTCATTGATGAGCTTCCTCTTTTTTGCTGACCTTGTACTTTAGCAAGCATGATGTCCTTCTCCAGGGACTGATCCCTCCTGATAACATGTCCAAAGTATGTGAGACGTAATCTCGCCATCCTTGCTTCTAAGGAGCTTTCTGGTTGTACTGGCCCTTAGATGTTGGAATTCTCAAGACTAGTCCTCACCCAGGTGTTGTTCTCACTCTATACTCTTTCTAAGCAATGTCATCTATAAAATGTCATCTATA
>NW_004444348.1:76278-78955 GCF_000243295.1 Trichechus manatus latirostris | reverse complement strand
GTGTCTCTGGGTAAACTCAAACCTCCAACATTTCAGTTAGCAACCGAACACATTAACCATTTGCACCACCCATGGTTCCCTCAGCTTCACACCACAGCCACATTAGCTTACTTTCAACCCCTATATTCACCATGTTCTCTTCTCTCACATAGCATTTTCACATTTTGGTTCATCTGTCTAGCATATTCTTCTCTCTACCTTATCTACTTAACTCCTATTCAACCTTCCGATACCAGCTCAAAGATCACTTCTCCTCAAGCACCTTTCCCTGACAATGTCTTGGATTAGATCAAATTACCTTTCATAGCACCCAGGACCACTTTTTCACAGTAATGGTTACAGTTGCAATTTTACATTTGAGTGATTATTGACTAACATTTCTTTTTTCCTATCACAACAGGAACTCCACAAAGTAATCATGTTTGCAACACTAGTACCTACTATATAGTACCTGGCAAAAAGCAGGCCTTCAGAATATATTTTTTGAATGAATGAAAGAATGAGTAAATGACAAAGGGATATTTTTATCAATACAAAAAATTTTTTACGATTAATAAAAAAGAGTCAATGAACTAATAGCAAAAATTCACAAAGTACTTGAATGGTCAGATAATAGAAAAAATATAAATAATATTAAACTTAAGAAAAAGCTCAACCTCACTCACATAAAAGAAATATAAATAAAAGGAGCAATGTGATAGTATTTTTCAACTATCAGGCAATGACCAGAAAAATTATATATGCTAGGTTGTGAAGAAACTATTAATTGTCCTATACTGTTAAAATTGGTAAATCTCTTTAAATTTAAATTTGGTCTTACCATTAAAATTCTCACTCCTAGGAATTTATCCTAAATGTAAAATTAACATATGACCAGAAGATACAAAAATATTCACTGTTACAGTATATAGTGACAAAAGACTAGAAACAACCTGGTTAATAAACTGTGGTACCTCCATGCGATGCAATACTAAAGTCATTAAAACAATATATCTGCTGATACGAAACCATCACAAAGTTATGTGAAAAGTCAAAGGTACAGGCTCCCAGTTAGATGAAAAGAAAAGATGGAGCTGTATATGTATGTATATGATCCCATATTCACAGAATACATGTACAGAATGCATACTTAACTGGTAAGAGAAACTGCCTCTGCCAAGTAAGATTAGGAAATGAGGGCCCGATATAGGAGGGAGATTTAATTTTCACAGTGTATCCTCTCAATACTGTCCAATATTTTTCTAGTGTACACACATTACAATATTAAAAACTATACATGTATATTAAAAGAAAAAAAAAGAAATAGGAAACATACAGAAAATTAGCCAATGTACATCTGGCAGTAACAAACAACGAGATGAGCTGTTGTTGTTAGGTGCCCTCAAGTTGCTTCCAACTCCTACCGACCCTATGTACATCAGAACAAAACACTGCCTGATCCTGCGCCATCCTCACAATTCTTGTTATGCTTGACGACCACTGTTGCAGCCACTGTGTCAATCCAACTCATTGAGGGTCTTCGTCTTCTTTATTGACCCTCTACTTTACCAAGCATGATGTCCTTCTCCATGTCCTCATGATAGCATGTCGAAAGTATGAGATGAAGTCTGGCCACCCTTGCTTCTAATGAGTATTCTGGCTGTATTTCTTCCAAGACAGATTTGTTCGTTGTTTTGGCAGTCCATGGTATATTCAGTATTCTTAGCCAACACCATAATTCAAGGCATCAATTCTTCTTTGGTCTTCTTTATTCACTGTCCAGCTTTCATATGCATGTGAGGCGATTGAAAACACCATGGTTTATGTCAGATGCACTTTAGTCCTTAAAGTGACATCTTTGCTTTTTAACACTTTAAAAAGGTCTTTTGCAGCAGATTTGCCCAATGCAATATGACGTTGGATTTCTTGACTACTACTTCCATGGGCGTTGATTATAGATCCAAGTAAAATGAAATCCTTGACAACTTCAATCTTTTCTGATTTTTATCATGCTTATTGTCCAGTTGTGAGGATTTTTGTTTTCTTTATGTTAAGCTGTAATCTATACTGAAGGCTGTAGTCTTTGATCTTCATCAGTAACTGTTTTAAGTCCTCCTCACTTTCAGCAAGCAAGGTTGTTTCACCTGCATATCTCAGGTTGTTAATGATGTTATGTAAATTTGCCCTCACTTAGAAATAACTGAATCAATCCCTACTAGCAACAAATTCTTCATTACAATCACCTTCACTTGCTGTACATGCAGCTTTTAAATCATTAAAATGCCTTCAAGCCTTTTCTGCACTAAAAAAACAAAAACCAAACCCGATGCCGTCGAATTGATTCCGATTCATAGCGACCCTACAGGACAGAGTAGAACTGTCCCATAGGGTTTCCAAGGAGCGTCTGGTGGATTCAAACTGCCGTCCTCTTGGTTAGCAGCCAAACATTTAACCACTGTGCTAAAGTAAGGCTAAATAAGAACTGTATGTGGCTGTTCCAATTTACCTACAAATTCGACTTAAAGACACAGGAAAGAATCTTGTTCATAACCCGGTATGTATATATTAGCACTAAGTACCTCTTTTTCACGGTACTGGTTACAGTTGCAATTTTATAATTATTTAAGATTTTATATATATATATAATGTATATAAAATCTATATCTCATTATATTCTAAAACAAGTAGAAAAAAATAA
>NW_004444348.1:72002-74602 GCF_000243295.1 Trichechus manatus latirostris | reverse complement strand
TATTATTAAGGCATTTTAGAATTGTTATTTTGACCATGCATCTTTTTGTACTTTTTTATCCAAAATTCCTAAACAAAAAGTTAGATTCATATAAGATACTTTTAGTGAATTTAGTATTCTTTCAAGATTTTAAGAAGTTGAGTGTACAGATAGTTTGGTCAAACAAGATTGAACAATCGGGATTTGCAGGTGCTCAGATCAATAAATTATTCATTTCTCATTTTCATATTTTATTATTACATCAAGAGATATTTTTTATGTATCCTTAATTTTCCAAGAATTTCTAAAGTATATTTCTCCAAAGAATCTTGAAGCAATTTGGTCAACAGGGGCATTCTCTGTTATTTCTCAGTACTGGGCTCCTGAACATTCACAAGTGACTACTGCACAGAGAAAGTGAACAGTAAGTGCACTGTGTAGAATGTATTAGCTCTCTATACCCGTTGTCCTCGAGTGGATTCCAACTCATAGTGACCCTATAGGACAGGGAGAACTGCCCTTAGGGTTTCCAAGGCTGTACTCTTTACAGAAGCAGATTGCCACATCTTTCTCCTGTGGAGCAGCTGGTAGGTTCAAACTACTGACCTTTCAGTTAGCAGCCAAGCACTTAACCACTGTACCACCAGGGCTCCTTGAGCTCTCTACAAAAACCAAACCAAACTCATTGCCATCGAGTTGATTCCGACTCATAGCAACCCTATAGGACAGAACAGAACTGCTCCAGAGGGTTTCCAAGGAGTGGCTGGTGGATTTGAACTGCCGACCTTTTGGTTAGTAGCTGTAGCACGCCATAGCAACCACTGCACCACCAGGACTAAGTCTGTCTTTGCCCTATCTCTTAGCCTCGGTTTTAGCTTTAAGTTCTCAATGAAGCTCTGATTTACTATCTCCTCTTCAACCATCACAACCCACCCTCACTCCCAAGCTCCCAGTCCTAGGATTTGGAACCCATATTTTTAACAAGCACCACTAAGCTGAACTTCTGGGAGTAAGCAATCGTGGTTCCCTTCAGCGCTTAGCAGGGACCCAAGAATATTACAGGAGTTCATAGATGAAATAAAGGAAAGAGGGAGGGAGGAGAGGAAACAGAGGAAGATTCATGAATCTTAGTTTTATTAAGGGAAGTTGCTCAGTGTACTGAATGTTAAGAAGTCAAATCAAGATGGAGAATCCAAAATATAATAAAAAAGTTGTCAATGTATTCCACTATGGGTGAAATTTAAAATGCTATACTAATGAATCTTCTCAGTAGGTAGTACATTAATTTTAATACTTAAACGAGTGGGGAAGCACATAGTTTACTAGGACCTACATCACAAATTCATTGCCAGAGTTTGTAGAGGAATATTGTGTCTTTCTTAGTTCTGAATAATTTTCAAACCATTTTTTCTTTCTTTTTAAAAAATCTATTTCAAACAAGCAATCAAATCCATAATAAGACAAATATATCTAAGGCCAAAAAGCGATAGAGCTAATGTCTCACTTGAAGAGGGGTCCTCTCTGCACTTCATAGTGATATTCTCAGTAGCATTTAATACATGCGTTGTAGGTACTAGTCGGGTAGTTAGGGAACGCTTTGGATGAGGATTGTCCTTGTTATCTTTTGAAGCAAATTAAGAAAATAAAATGTCAATATTAGTAAAAGAAATGTTTCAGTTGGTATTTCACTTTGCAAACATTATATGATGGGCGCACTCATTTCTAAATAGATATATATATGTATTTATCCTTAGCATGCATCATTAAAATTCCCTAATTGCTGCACTGGTCCTCAAATACTGTCACTAACAAAATGCTAAAAATCCATAACACACGCCCATATATGCAATGTGTAAATGATATAATTATGACAATATTTTTAATAATGCCACACAAAAGAAAACGACAACCAATTTTACACCAAATTTGCCAGTTGTGCAATTGTGCAAATTAGTGTTCCAAAAATATTTTAAATGTGACAACTTCCGCTTGTTTTAAGCTTAGGGGCAGGGCTGTCCAATAGAGCTTTCTGCAGTGATGGAAATATTCTAAACCTGTGCTGTCCAATATGATAGCCATTAGTCACACGTGGCTATTGCATTTAAAATGCAGTTAGTGCAACTGAGGAACTAAATTTTTCATTTTATTGAATTTTAATTGACTTAAATTTAAACACATTGCTGGTGGTTATTGGTTAGTATTTAGATGGAGAGTATGTGCAGCCTCCCAATCACATTTTAGTTAGTCTGTGGCTGTTAGTCTGTTAGTCTGTGGCTGAGAGGTACCCGGCAGAATGGGACTGGGGGACTCTTAAGCACAGTAAGGGCAGGTAAAACTATAAAGGACATATTTTATCATACCTCTTGGCTATTTACAGATTATAGCTAGCAATAACTACAAAATGAGGAAGTCATTGTCCAAAGATTAATACTCTTAGCAGTGTTTGCAAACAAAGCTTTCTAACACAATTCAGTTATACTGAGTATTTTAATTTGAAAAAAAACCTAAAAAGGACTTGGTATTATGATTAAAAGAACCAATAACTTTAGAGCTAGAAAGATTCTTTGAGACTATGTAGTACAACAAGGTAATTTTTCAGATAAAGAAAAATAAGGCTAAGA
>NW_004444348.1:66861-71573 GCF_000243295.1 Trichechus manatus latirostris | reverse complement strand
ATTGCAGCTAACAGCAACAACAACAAATGTTTAGATACAAATAATTACAAGAAAATTCATATATTTGTCAAAAATTAACTTTCCTTTAGCTTATAACAATCTTTACCTCCACCCTGTAGAGTCACTCAGTGCAAATATAATTTATTTCCATATATCATATTTAGATATATGAAATCAGTTTTTATATCCCTTAAAGTCTCCTATTTTTCAGGATAAATATCCAGAATTGCTTTAAATGTTACTTATATATGTAATTTCCATATTCATTACCATGCAAGTTACATTTTTCTTAACATAAAATACTTGTTTCCAATAACCATCTTAAAAATGGCACCCAGAAAAACCAGAATAGTCAACACAATACTGAAGAAGAACAGAGATGGAAGACTAACACTACCTAAATCCAAGACTTAATATAAAGCTACAGTGATCAAAATGGTATGGTATTGATGAAGGAATAGATACACAGATCAATGGAACAGAATAGAGATCATCAGAAATAGACTCACACAAATATAGTCAACTGATCTTTAGCAAAGGATTAAACACAATTCAATGGAGAAAGGACAGTCTTTTACACAAATGGTGCTGGAACAACTGGACATCCACAAGTCAAAAAAAAAGAATCTAGACACAGACCTTACACCTTTCACAGAGGACTTGACCTAAATGTAAGACACACAACAATACAAGCTCTAGAAGATAACACAGGATAACATTTAAGTGACCTTGGGTTTGGCAATGACTTTTTAGGTATAACACCAAAAGCATGATCCATAAAAGAAAAATTAGTCTCACACAAATAGTATTGAGTAAAAGAATCCAAATATAAAAGAGGACAAGCTATACACTTCTACTTACTTAAAGTCAAGAAATACAAAATGAACCTATGTAGCAGCGATCAGAGTAGTTTCAAAGGGGGTAACTGACTTGGATAAAGGGAGCCTCCTGCAGTGCAGTAAATGTGGATACATGGACATACACACGTAAAATTCATCAAGCTATACATTCTCAATTTGCATACTTATGTAAGTTAAATCCTAATAAAACACTTAGATAGTATTAAGACTAAAAAGAATGTCTCAAGAGCTTTTCTTCAAATTTAATATGGGCTCAATAATTATGATTTCAATTTCTGAAGATGCTTTATCAATGCAGTGATCTAAATATATTTACATTGCTCTCATACATACGTATAAGAACCAAGGAGTTCATGCTATTTAGTGACATAGAGAACATTACAATGCCTGGAGAATTAACACGCCTGATTATGCCAGAAACCTAGTATCCGAGAGGATGGAGAAATTTTAACCTACTCTTGGTATGGTTGTTTACCCAACTTATTACTCTAACAATGTTATTAGACAGATTAACAAAAGCATAATGGCATTCTCATATTTTCTAAGTCCCCTAAAAGTAGGAAATACATTACTGATGTCACAAAAAAAAGAAAATATTATTTCTTAGATGAAAGCACCAATTTCTCAGTTATGGAAAATAACCTTTTATTAACCGAAAAGGCAATATGATATAATAATATTTCACCAAAATGTACAATTATAACTGGTTATGTTAGGTGGATCCCAGTTTTGTTCACCACTAGGTCATATAGACAGTGTAAACTCCAATGTTTCTTACTTATAGCTAAAGCTTATTGCTTCAAGGCAACCAAACAATGATAGCTAGTCTAAAATTTCTGCAGTGGATAAAAGAGAAAGGAAAGGAAAGAATCAAATTATTTTGTACCTGAAAAAATTGTAGACAGAAGAGAATGGTTGAAAATGGATGAAGCAGTAACTGTGAAAAGCATCACTAGTGTGTGTCAACACATTGGTATATACTGATACCCTTTAGTAACCTTCTCCTTCCTCCTCACACACATTCTTCCTGCTAACCACACTCTCCTTCCTCTTCAAAAAAGTCTCTATTTTTTTAAAACAAAGGCTTACAATTTTCTGTTAAAGGATTCTAGGAAGCAGTTCCAAAACATTTGAGCTATACAACACAATAAGGATGTTATGCCTTGGCATAAATGATACAATATACTTGAATAAAGCTGCATTATATAGACATATTCAAATAAACAAGGAATTATTAAGTGCCTCATCTGTTTACAGCTTTGTGATAGTATATGATAGCATTTACTTAAAACCTGCATTTATTATAGCCTGGATTTGTGTCTACATACACACACACACACACACACACACACACACACGCACACCCTGGAAGATTTCTCATATATGAAAGAATGGAATGTCTCGCACACCGAGTGCAACTTCCCAAAGCATTTGGTGAGACCCTGACCTCAGAGAGCATCTGACTTGGTAACACATACGTAGACTCTCTATGTTTAACAAAAATAAATAGGCCAAAAAAAGGAAAATATTAAACAAAATAATTATGAGAGAGAAAATTCAGATTAATTTATCATCTGTAAAGTAATGTGGTCATAGTCAACCAGTAATAAGTTAACCTACCTCCATTTTCAAAAGCAGCAATGTCAGTCCTTGGTTTCCCATCCAACGATGCTTTTATCTCACCTTGCCGTTCAATTAGGCTAAATTTTGTTGGAACCGTAAGACCATCCCCTGGATATGAAAAAATTAAGTCAGCTGAGGAACAATTACGTGATCAAATAAGAAGCTTATGATAGAATATACAAAGTAAAAAGTCTAAAAGTGCAGGTATTATATTCACAACGATCTAATGAACAATAAGTTTCTATGCACATGAATTTTAAGCACATTTTATAATTAAGTCAGCAAAGCAGCAAGTTTCTTGTTCTGTTTAGATAATTTTTCAAGTGGCCATTAAAAGAATTTGAGAGATCTAACACTATTATGTGTGCATAATGTTTATAGCATGTTTTATGTCTTTTTCATACAATGAATTTTGTAACATTTCTTTGTTTTTATCAATTCACCCTGATCAATTTTAGTAAACAGTATTAGAGTCTACTATTGACTACAGAATGTTAATGATACTGTGATTATTATTCTCTTTCTCTTCCTTATACATCCTTATACAATTTTCTTTAAACTGTTAAAAGTATAAATGAAAGAGACATTACAACCTAAAGGAATATTTGATTCTGAATTGGATCTTAGAACAGGAAATAAAAAAATAAATAAAATTCATTTTGCCATAAAGGTTATTAATGGGACAATTGGTAAATTTTTTAAAGTCTATAAATAATAATATTGGATCAGTGTTAATATCCTGATCTTGATAATTATAACATGGTTATGTACAAGTAAAGGGGCATCTGTCTACAACTTACTCTCAAACAGTTCAGAAAACAATAATAATTATGTCAATGTTATGGATTGAACTGTGTTCCCCCAAAATACGTACTGAAGTCCTGACCCCTATACCTGTGAGTGTAATGTAATGTAATCACATTCCATAATGCAATCTAATATAATACAATCAATCAATCAATCAGTTCAGGTCATACCATTGTAAGGTGGATCCTAAACCTAATCACTTCTGAGTTATATAAGGAGCAGCATAGACACAGAGACAGACAAGCACATACGGGGAAGACAGATGTCGTGAGGATCGTCAAGAACCAAGAAAACGTGGGGCTACTGACAAGGAAGAAATCAACCTGATTTGGAATTTTAGCCTCCAGAACTATGAGAAAATAAATTTCTGTTCTTTAAAGCCACCTCACCTATTTGTAGTATTTCTGTTACAACAGCACTAGAAATCTAAGATTGTGTATATGTATATACAGATAGAGTTAAAAATCAAATGTGGTAAAATGTTAAGATTTGGGGGAAATCCAAGTGAAGTCTATATAGGAATTAACAAATTATTTCAAAATAAAAAGCTTTAAAAGCTTAACATAAAGTAAACATACATATCATTGTCTTTATAATCTGTCATTTTGAGTATGTGTTGCTAACTTGGGTTTTCTGGTGTGTGTGTGTGTGTGTGTGTGTGTGTGTGTGTGTGTTTTCTCTATCTGGGTAGTATGGATCTACAAGAAGCCCTGGTGGTGGAATTTTTAAGCACTTGGCTGCTAACTGAAAGATCAGCCGTTTGAACCCAACAGCAGCTCCAAGGCAGAAAAGCCCTGGCGATCTGCTCCCGTAAAGATTATAGCCTGGAACCCCTGTGGGGCAGTTCTACTCTTTCATTTAGGGTCTCTATGAGTTGAAATTGACTCAAGGGCACACAACAACAACATGGATCTGCAACTTGCTCTTCCCTGGATAGTTTCCACCTATCAGCTAGGGCTTTCAGACTATCCTACCATCTGATAGTGTGTTGCTGCCACCTAGCGCCATATGTTTAAATAGTTCACCACATACGGACTTACAAGAATTGCAATCTAGATACTCTTTATCCTGTACTCATTTAGATCTTGGGCAACTTCTCAACTATCTTTCTTTCTTTCTTTTTTTTTTTTTTTGATGGAAGGGATGAATTCAAATCATTCCTACTGCTCCAAAACTTGTTTTTAAGTTCAACCTAGGGAAACACTGCGCTCTTCCTATCATTCTTTCAAGGGCAAAATATTCCCCAACAGCAAAATATGATTCACCACAGAGTAAGTTCCATGAAGGCCAGACCCTTGGAATTGTCCACCAGCATCACCTCTGCACCTAGGAAACTTATTCAATGAACAAATACACCCTTATTTCCCACTAACCTCATTCTCTGATTTATCTTTTGTCCTTTTGGGGCCAAGCTATCTTTTC
>NW_004444348.1:38738-65048 GCF_000243295.1 Trichechus manatus latirostris | reverse complement strand
GTGACTGTATGTATTCCTTCCATCTTCTTTTGATGCTTCCTGAGTCATTCAATATTTTGCCCATAGAAACCTTCAATATTGCAACTCAAGGCTAGAAAGCCAAAAGGGATGAGCATGCTCAGCATTTCTCAAGTTGAAAGAACTGAAGAAAAAATTCAAACCTTGAGTTTTCTCTTCATGTACATCTTACTAAATAATTCACAGTCTATCACCAAGTATCACTTAGATATCAACTTGAAATGCTGCCTTTGAAATTCTTACCTTCTTGTAATTCACTGCCATTTTCCAAAGGCTTTTCTAACTCTTTTTCCACTGTAGTAGCTACGCTCTTTGACGATGAAGTATCTGGAGGAATATGAAATCTGTAGTATTCACCTAATCTCCCCACAGGAAAAATAATGGTTAGTATATTTGTCACACCAAGTATTAGAAAACTCACAAATGTTTGATTTCTTACCAGATTTATAACACATCTCCTTTATTGCTCTTTTTTCTTCAATTTCTTCAGGTGTCTTTGTCCATAAACTAGAAGCATCTATAGGATATATTTGTTTTAAATTAAAGTGTCCTATAGCCAAATACTCTGAAAATTTATAAACCAGAAAGAAAAGTCCCAAAGAGTATTCTCATGGATGAATTACTGGTTATTCTGTTTTTAAAATCAAGAATTTTGCACATTGGTAAATATTTCTAAGTGCTACAGTGTAAGTTTTAGAAAGGCTCAGTTAAAAGAAATGAAATGACTACATGATACAATGTGATACATGATGTCTTTTGAAATGACAACTGAAGGTATATACTCCTATAAACACATGTTGAGATCTGTGTTTATCTGGATGAGGATGTAGGCATGGAAGATATGGAGATGCAGCACAAAAAGAGTAATAAACAGTTCTATGTATTCCTAAGCACAGAAACTATGGTGGCCTGTTGCCCACAGAAGGACACACTCCAGGGTAAAGACAGGGTGAGAGTTTGTTTCTGCATGTTTATCTTGTATGTTCACAATTACTGGCACCACTATGCTATGATGATGTAGAAGGGAAAGGATGGACTAGGATACAAAAGAGCTGGGTTCCAGCCCTGTTTATATTTTTATGAAGGTTACAAGGTACAGAAGACAGTGCTTTATAAACTGTACAGTAATCTGTAGTTGTTTATAACTTCAAGGATTAAATGTGAAAGAGATAGATGACAGATCAACAAATTGATAGACATATATATATATACATCTTAATGTGTTTTGGAAACAGTTAAATTAAATATAAATAAAAAAGGTTACTAGTATCCCTACAGGCACATGCACATATTTACCCCACAAGATAAATATCTCCTAGCCATCATATAACAAAAACCTTCCAATCCAGATGACCATAAGCATGCGTAGACATAGAATTAGAACATAATGAATAGACAAAAAAGTTACAGCTACTTTCTCACCCAAATCTGTTTTATATAGTACATTATAAACCTCTGATAAACAATTATTGTAGAAAGTATTGTGAAGTTTTTGAATGTGCATTGTATATCTGAGAAAAGATTTACTAACCATTTTGTTCATCTTCTTCATCCTCTTCTTCCTCAAAGTTAGTTTTTAAAACTAAAGGATGGTGAATGGGTCGTGATATACTTTCCTGAGGTTTCAGAGGTTCCTGGCTCTGGGTTGGGGGTGGAATTCCTTCTTGAGTTTCTTTCTGTAGTGTGATATCTACAGGAAAATTGCAATATTTCAGTCTTTTCATGATACATATCATGATGAGGATGCTCAAGGTCCAATCATTATCCTAATTAACTGCATTTTGTAAAAAGTCTCCTTTTATTATACCAACTTACAAAAAAACCCAAGATTTTGCCTGTAAGGCATGGAAAATATGCCAATTAATAGACTTTAGACAATTATTAGCATGAGTTGTATAGCACATTTTTGGTACAACTTACCAAAACAATAACAAGATTTTGCCTGTAAGGCATGGAAAATATGCTAATAGACTTTAGACAATAATTATTAGCATGACTTTGTATAGCACATTTTTGGTACAAACACAAAGTTATCACAAGCATTACTGTATTCTGAGAAGCAGTGCTGTATTCTGAGAGATAAGATTAACTTCACTAATCGCATTACAACAAACTAACAAAGACAACTGCAACTAGGCGTTGTTGTTGTGGGGTCAATTTTCAACTCAGTGTAGAACTGCCCTATAGGGTTTTCTAGGCTGTAATCTTTCAGGAAGCAGATCGCCAGGTCCTTCTCCCTCAGAGCTGCTCAGCGCTTAACCATTGTACCAACAGGGCTCCACTAACTGCTGGCTGATTGCTTACAACTAAAATCTCCATTGTTTCCCAGACTGCCCACAAGCTCAAACTTCTGTACACTCAGTTCCAAAAAAGGCCAGTTCCCTTGGGAAGAGTTTCAGAGCTGTCTGTTCTTATGGCCTGCCTCTCACCCTGGACAGAACCTCAGGGTCATTGCTCCATAACTGGGCGAAGGAGCAGTTGCTTACTTTTCTCAGAGTCACACCCCTGCTTTACAGGTAAAACAATGCGCAATGGTGGTATCCTCTGGTCTTTTTGGCATAGAACCTCCACTATATGCACAAGCTGGGGTAAGTGCAATCAGGGCCCCAGTATTCTCAGTCTGCCATACATGGCATAGAGCTCCTGCCTTTTGAGTGAAGCTGGGTGAAAAAAGAAAGCCCCAGACCGGTCAGCCACTCTTGCAACACAGAGTAAGGAAGGATGATAAATGCCGGCAGCCTGCTCCTCCCAAGGAGACACCATAAGCCTTCATTGAGATTTAGGGGAAGAAGGAGCCCGTGTTCTTGGCTGCATCTGCCCCAAGTGGAGCTTCTGTCATACTGAGTTGGTGGGGAGTGGGTTGTGGCTCAAATGTCACGGGCTTTTGTTATTCTTACAAAGATTTAGCAGATTGCTTGAATAAATGTTTCTGCGTTTGTTGTATGCCCTTAAGACAATTTCCAGAGACTTTAAATAGTTTTGTTTTTGTTTTTATAATTTTCACCACCGGTCTGTTAGCATGTCATACTGTGGTGGCTTGTGTGTTGCTGTGATGCTGGAAAAGAGCTGCCAAGGAAAATTGGAAATTGTCAAAAATGAAATGGAACGCTTAAAGATCAATATCCTGGGCATTAGTGACCTGAAATGAACTGGTATTGGTCATTCTGAATCGGACAATCATATGGTCTACTATGCCAGGAATGACAAATTGAAGAGGAATGGTGGTTTTTGACAACTTTCAATTTTCCTAGATTCATACCTTGTACATTCTACATTCTGATTACTAATGAATGTTTGCAGCTGTTAATTCTCATTTTGAGTCATGCCACATTAGCCAATGAAGGTCCAGAAAGCTTTACTCCAGCCACTCCATTAAGGTTGACTCTACTTTGAGGAAGTAGCTCTTCCCTAGTTGTATTTTGAGTGCCTTCCAACCTGAGGGGCTCATCTTCTGGCACAATATCAGACAATGTTCCACTGCTATCCATAAGTTTTTCACTGGCTGATTTTTTTCAGAAGTAGACTGTCAGGTCCTTCTTCCTAGTCAGCCTTAGTCTGGAAGCTCTGCTGAAACTTGTCCACCATGGATGACCCTGCTGATAATTGAAGTACCAGTGGCACAACTTCCAGTATCACAGCAACACGCAAGCCACCACAGTATGACAATTGACAGATGAGTGGTGGCAAATAATATCATGAATTCTAATCATAGCCAATTCTCCTAATGTTTAATATCCCCTAATTTTCTTAGCAAATATTAGAATATGCTAGTTCTAGACAGTAGTTTTTAGCAAATCTATACCTTTCTGTTTCATAAATGGATGAGAATAATTTTGATTATTACTCATCTCATTAAGATATACTTTCAAAATACAGTTCTACTTTAATGTGCAACAATTATCAAAGTTTGTAACACAATTATAGTTTTAATAAATGTTATGCCAATAATAATTGTAATAATAGCTGAAACCTAAAGAAATGTGTTAACATTTGGAGGCTTATGGTTATAGAAATAAAACAAAATTTAAATTTATATATACATCTTTTTATTATACTTAAGCTTGATAAGTGATCCTTAAAACTCTTTCAAGCATAAAAACATTATAATAAAATCTGCGAAGGAATTAAAATGAAAACAGGAGTTTAAAGAGAAGAAAAGATGATTTTTTAAATAGTAATGAAAAATTTGTTCAAGTATTCGTTAACTTTTTTAAATTGTGAAATATAACACATACACAGAATATTGCACAAAACATAAAATACATAATGAACATGACAATGCCAATAACCAGTTCAAGAAACAACAATCTCTCATACGTCCTCTCCAGATTATACCACTTTCCATTCCATACCCACAATAGCTATCCTCCATCCTGACTCTTATGGTAATCACGTCACGGTTTTTCTACTACGGATTAACCCCCAAAATATAAAGTTTGATTTTACTTATTGTTAAACATTTTATAAATGGAATCCAATAGTACTTATTATTTTGTGTCTTCTTTCTTTCAACATTATGTCTGTGAGATACATTTTTGCTTGCATGTTACTTATTCATTATTTTTCATAATTATACCCATTGAATGAATACACAGTTCTCCCTAAACTTGTCTTTAAACTCCCGTTTCTACTTTAATTCATACATGCCACATGTAATTTATACATGCCATTGTTGTTAAACACTTGGGATGTTTCTAGCCTTTGGCCATTACAAACAATGCAGCTATGAAAATGCTTGTACGTGAATCCAGTGCACAATGGAATGAATTTCTCTAGGATATATGCCTTAGGAGTGAAAATACTTGGTTATAAGGCCTGCATAGCTTCAACTTGACTAGATAATGCTAGACTGTTTTCCAAAATGGTTGTACCAAACTATATATTCACCTACTCAAAAAAAAAAAAAAAAACCAAATTCATTGCCATTGAGTCGATTCTGACTCATAGTGACCCTATACCTATAGTGCATAATAATTCCTAATGCTCCTCATATTCAACAATTGGTAGAATATTCAATTGTTGTTATGATAACGCATCACATTTGTATTTCCCTGATTACTAATAAGATTGATCATCTTTTCATTTTTTGGTGACATTTGGATTTCCTCTTTCCAAAATGCCTATTTATCCTTTCTGTCCATTTTTATATCACAGTACTTCTCTTCCAGGGTTAATTTTACCCCTTTCCCCCAAGGGACATTTGTCAATGCCTGGGTGTATTTTGGGTTGCCACAACTGGGGGAATGCTACTGGCATCTAGTGGGTAGAGGCCAAAGATACAGCTAAACATCCTACAATGCGTGAGAAACATCCAATTCAAAATGTCAATAGTGCTGAGGGAAGAAGCGTGTTCCATCAGGTTTATCTGTCTTTGCTTACTAATGTGTATTCAAATATTGAGTTTGAGTCCTTCGTTGGGGACATATAACTACGTGTGCTACAAATATCCTCTCCCATTCTGTAGCTTGCCTTTTCATCCTTTTTATGGTGCTTTTGATGAATACAAACACAAGTGATTATTCTTTGCCAGGTACTATTCTAAACCTTTAGGTGTTAATTCATTAAATTTCCAAAACAACCCAATACAGATCGCATGAAGTACTACAAACTGCATATATATATAGAAGAGGAAACTGGGCCATAAAAATATTCAATTGCTCAAAGCTACAGTGGCAAGTATGTGGTTAAGATGAAACTGAAACCCAGTCTGACCCACAGCCAGTGTTCTTGTTGTTAGTTGCCATGAAGTTGGCTCTGACTCATAGTGACCTTATGTATAACAGAAGGAAACATTACCCATTCCTGCACCATCCTTACCATCAGGGGAGGATTAACCAGTAAGCAAGGTACACAAGGGCTTACAGTAAACAAGGTATGATCAGGTTTAATTGTTTATTTACAACCATTGCCATCAAGTCATTTCCAACTCATAGACACTATAACCAGTACCTGATGCCGTTGAGTTGATTCTGACTCACAGCAACCCTATAGGACTGAGTAGAACTGTCCCATAGGGTTTCCAAGGTACGGCTGGTGGATTCTAACAGCCAGCCTTTCAGTTGGCAGCCAAGCTCTTAACCACTGTGCCGCCAGGGCTCCATAGTCAACTCAAAGTGCTCATAGGGAATATTTTTGTTGCATGGAGAAAAAAGAGGCAGTGCTAAAAATTTTTATCAGGGATTGATAAGACAGTTATCAGAACCATTATGCCACCAGGGCTCCTCCAGCCTGCATCTAGCTTTCTATTTTCCTCTCTGAACAGAAAGGTCACCCTGTGTGCATACAGATTAACTGCTAGAATAAACAGTATATACTTTCTTTCTGTTTCAATGATTTTTGACAATTGTCATAATTCAACATTTCCTGCTATAAATCCCTTCCAGAACTAGGACACAAATGCAAGTTCAAAAAGTGTTTTATAAGAATCTTTTGCATGAACGATTCAATTATTTATAACCAAATAGTTTTTATTTTTCAAACTCTCTGGGTGTCAAGCACTATCCTTCCCTTTGTGCTCAGAAGAGCAAAAAAGGTGTTAATTTTTGTAGAATCCACAGAGCAGAGGTTCTTCTGCACTTTTCATGAATTCATTAAAAATACCCATAAGGAATGCCTTGTTTGAAGCATTAGAAACACTTATGTAGCTTTTAAAGCATACTGATTAATCATCTTTGTAGTATTCTTGCCAAAAATGAATAATATAAATCTTTTTAGAAGGAAACAAGCAAACAAACCCATTTGAGGGATATTCTGCAAAGCAGCTTGCCTGAATTCTCTAAATATGCCAGTGACATAGAACGGAAAAAAAAAAAAAAAAAAAAAAAACTAGGAAATGTAGGTTAACGAAACATAACAACTAATTGCAACAGATGATGCTTGATTGGATCTTAGATTGAAAATGAAACCAAAAAAACTAATTATAAGGCCATACTATTCAACATGTGGTATCATCTGACAGCTTGTTAGAAATGAAGAACCTCAGATCCCAATGCAGACATACTGAATCAGACTCTGCAATGTAAGGAGATCTCCAGGTGATTCCTATGCATATTAGATTTAAGAAGCACTGCTATAATGACCATAATTGGACAATTAGGGAAATTTGAATATGGCTGCGATATTAGTATTGTTTCAATGTTAAATTTCCTGTACGTGATTATTGTTGTTATGTAGAAGAATGTACTTAAATTTAGAGATGATATATACTAAAGTATGCAAGGGTGAAGGGTCAGGATATTTGCAACTACCTTTTGAATGATTCAGAAAAGAAACAACGAAAAACAAACTAGGGTAAACATGCACATGTACATTATAAGCACATATGCCAGTTGTCCAAGGCATCATCAAGACTGTGAGAATAAATAAGAATTAAATTATTCCATTCAATTGTTCATTATAGACTAACATGGCAACTAGGAAGGAGATAAGCAATTGTTTTGATGTTTGAGCTACAATATTTTGAACAAATTTTCCCTTAGCAATATTTGAGAAGTTTCTTAAGAAAAGTATGTTTGTCTGAGTACACTAACCTCTAATATATATGTATACCATGAAAAGAGGATTAAGCACCTACCATGCTTGCAAAGAAAACACAAAATGTACCCTCAGAAATGCCTAGGGAATTTGTATAATTATAGTAAATATCAACCGAATTGTACTTTCTTGTTGTTGTTAGGTGCCATCAAGACCCTATAGGACAGAATAGAACTGCCCCATACGGTTTCCAAGGAGAGGCTGGTAGATTCAAACTACCAACCTTTTGGTTACCAGCCAAGCTCTTAACCACTATGCCACCAGGGCTCCATGTGCTTTCTTAGTACTCTCAACTGATTTATCAGCTATTTGCTTTTAAATTGGGAGATGAGAACCACAGGAATTAGGCCCTCTTTTTTAAATCTCTGGTTTGTTTAGCAATACTTAAATGAAGTTTCTTTCAAAAGAACTCAAAACCTTTTCTAACTCACTATCAGGTTCAAGTTTAAATTGCAAAAAGACTAACTGGTAGTTTCATACACTCAGACAAAAATTCAGGACTCCTGATAATTGCACTTAGTGCTTAAAGATAACATACAATGGCAAATCAACTAATGAAAAATTGTTTTAAGCAAGGGCCGCATACTGAAAGAGCACAGCTGGTGATTTAAATAGCATTGTTGTGGCTATACCTCACCTACTTAACATGGACCACGTGCTGGGTCTCAATTCATCAAGCAGCCAAATCAAAAAACCAAACCTATTGCCATGAAGTGGATTCTGACTCATATGAGCCATCAAGCAGAGGCCCTAGATATTGTATAATTGGCAACTAACTCTCAAATAGTTCCAAAAAAGGCTGCACATTTTAATATCTAAATTATATCTTATTCTAACTAAAGAGAGTTATACAGAAATTGCCCAATGCTATGTATGAAGTGATACTTAGCCAGTTATATTTTGCTACCAAGAAAAATTATAATAACCCCCACTCACTCTGAATTTGTCAATTTATCACATGTCTTTACTGAAACACAAAAGGGGTGAATTTTAATAAAGGCACACATTTATAATTTAATCTTTGTCTAAGGTGAGATGATTTATGGTACCAATTGTGATTAATATACCATAAACGTTGGTTGGATAAATGCTCCTGGAAATATTGTAGGAACCAGAAGGTCTATCAAGGATCAGATTATGACTTCTGTGGTATTGAAATATTTCCAAAATGAATAAGTGATGTGGTAATTCAGTGTATAGTGCAACAGAGTTTGTTAGTTTACCTATAGCCTGGAAATTTAATCCTCTTTCTCAGAGTACAGAAATGTGTCTGTGCAGAGGGAAAATAGTTACCTGCTTAACATGAATAAGTATTGTTCAGGACTTCCTGGGTAGAACTGGTTACCATGTGGAAGGCCCTATTATGTGTCTATATTCCATGCTTAAGGTGCTTGGGTGGTGTAAAAAGTTTGTACTCTACTACTAACCTAAAAGTGCCCTGGTGGTACAGTGGTTAAGAGCTCAGCTGCTGACCAAAATGTTGGCAGTTTGAATCTACCAGCTGCTGCTTGGAAACCCTATGGGGCAGTTCTACTCTGTCCTATAAGGTTGCTATGAGTCAAAATCAACTTGACAGCAATGCGTTTGGATTTTTGGTTACTAACCTAAAGGGAGCCCTGGTGGCACAGTGGTTTAATTGCTCAGCTGCAAACTGAAAGGTCGGCAGTTCGAAACTACCAGCCACTCAGTGGGAGAAAGATGTGGCAATCTGCTTCTGTAAATGTTACAGCCTTGAAAACCCTATGGGGCAGTTCTACTCTGTCCTATAGGGTTGCTATGAGTCAGAATCAACTTGACAGCAATGGGACTAACCCGAGGGTTAGCAGTTTGAAACCACCCAGTGGCTCCACAAAAGAAAGGTTTGGAAATCTCCTTTCATAAAGATTACAGCCAAGAACACCCTAAGGAATAGTTCTACTCTGTAACACATCGGGCTACCATGAGCCGGAGTTGACTCAATGGCAATGTTTTTTGTTTTTTAATATTAGGTGTTTGGGATTTATCAATGTACAAAATAAAGATTCCTGCTCTTACAGAGCTTTCATTCTATAAGGAAGAGTCAGACAACAAACAACAGACATAGTAAGTAAGTAATTTATATTGTATCTTAGACGACAAGGGCTGTGGAAGAAAGAAAGTAGAGCGAGGCAAGGAAGATTGGGAATGGGTAGGGAAAAGGTGGCTGTTGTTATTTGCTGTCAAGTCGATTCCAACTCATGAAAACCTCATGTCTGCAGAGTAGAACTGCACTACATAGAGTTTCAAGGCTGTGACCTTTCGGAAGCAGATTGTGAGGCCTTACTTCTGAGGTACCTCTGGGTGGTTTGAACCAAGACCTTTTGGTTAGTAGTCCAACACTTAACCATCTGTACTACTCAGGAACTCCTAGGGAGGAGGAGGGGAGACTAACTACCTTTCAAATGTATTCAGGATAGACCTCATTGAAAGGTGATATTTGAACAAGATCTTGAAGACGTAAAAATACGGGGAAGAGCATTTCATGCAAAGTCCCTAAGGCAGGAACATACTGGTGTGTTCTAGGAAAAGCAAGGAAACTAGTGTGGTTAGAAAAGAGTGAACAAGGAGGAGAATTGTGGGAGATAAATTCAGAGAGGTAACAGGCAGCCAAACCAAGTAGAGTCATGCAAGCTATTGTTAGGACTCTGACTTTACTCTGAATGAAATGAAAAGACATTAGAGGGTTTGAGTGGAGGGGTGACATGATCTGATTTACCTATAAGAGTATCACTCTAGCTGCTGTGCTTTGAACAGACATAGAGTTGAAGCTGGAAAACCAGTTAGGAGGCTATTACAGTAATCCAGGCAGGAGATGGTGACTTAGTTCAGGATGGGAGTAGTAGAGATGATGAAAAATGTCAGAGTCTGGATATATTAGAAAGGTTGGGCTAACAGAATTTCCATATGGATTGGATGTGGGATGTGACAGAAACAGAATTTGAGGATGATTCAGATGACTTGAGCAACCAGAAGGATGGAGTTGCCATCAAAGTGAGATAGGAAGAGCAAGTGGTTGTAGCAGGTTTGGGAGTATGGTGGTAAAATTATGATTTAATGTTTTTGCACATGTTAAGAGTGAAATGTCCTTAAATTATCTGAGTTAAGAGTTCAAGTAGACAGTTTAATATAGGGATCTGAAGTTTAGGAGAGAGATATGAAATGGATTTATTAATTTGGGAGTCATTGGTATTTGGATAGTACTCAAAACCATGACACTAGTATTACCAAGGGAGTAGAGAGAGAAGACGACCAAGGACTAAGTCTTAGAACACTCCAAATTTAAGAGGTTGGGGATAAGGGAAGAAATATTCAAGGGAGAGGGACAACAGGGAACTAGGCATGTGGGAGGAAAAGAAAAAGGGTATAGTGTCCTGGGAACTAAGTAAGGAAATTATATCAAGGAGAAAGGGGTGATCAGATGTGTCTAATACTGTTAATGGTTCAAGAGAGAATTGACTACAGGATTTAAAATATGTGTATCACTGGTGATAGGGTCTAAAAAGCCTGATTAACATGAAATTAAGAGAGAATGGAGGATCTGGTGACAGCAATAATAGATAACTTTGAGAACTACTGCAAAGAGAAAAAATGGGTTGTTCACTTGGGAGAAAATGGATCAAGAGAAGAAAGAATGAATTTTAAAAATAATTACAGAAATAAATGCATTGAATGCTGCTAAAAGCATCCAGTAAGAGTGGAAAAAATGATTATGTAGAAGAGAGAGGAAGAATTGCTGAATCAGTACCCTTGAGTAGACAAGAGGGCTAAAATCTAGTTAACACATGGAAACATAGGTTTTAGATAGGAATATGGTAAGAGTGGGGAAGAAGCAGGAGGTACAGATGCTAGTAGATGAGTAGAAGTAGTGATGGAAATCTGTGGAACTTCTCATTGCCTAAGTTTCTTAGTCCAGTAAGACACACTAAGTCCAGTAAAATCATCATCTGAGAGTGAGAAGGAGGAGGAGGTGTTGGAAGTTTAAGCAGAGGAATGAAGTAGTAAAATAATGGTCTAGGAGAGTAGGAATGAACTGAGGGTGTACCATGTAGTATGACTGCTGGTCAGCATTAAAGGCTCACTTGAGGTTCATGGTCATGGATTTAACCCATCAACATGGTCGTGTATTTTTCTCCAGCCATATTCAGCTGCAATGGATGCAGGTACTGAGTATGTGAAGAGTGTGCTTAACCAGTATTATGGTTGCCAGGTGAGTACAGTGAAGTGAGAGAGTGGCAAGAGAGTGGAAGGTGTATGTAAGAAACGGATTATCAGTTTGAGATGAAAGAAGATTACTGAGGGGTTGAGAGATAGTGAAAAAAATACTGGAATCAGTGTACTGGAAGTTCCAGTTGTTTTTATAGCATTATTTAAGTCAGGCTTCTAATAAAATAGAAAAATAGGCCAGAGAGTGAGATGCAGGACATTGAGATGATGGGTTGAAGGGTAGTAGTGTTTAGAGTATGACGTAAGAGTGAGTTACTGAGAAGGGGGTAGGATAGTATCAGTGGAGAAGAGGGGTTCAAGGAACTGAGAAGCCAGGGTGATGGATAGATCATATATTTATATATTGAAATTGCCAAGAATTGACACAGGAGTACTGATAAAGTGACAATTTGTTAAAGTGACATTTTCAAATTGTTAAAAAACGAGAAGGAATGACTTGGTTGTAGACAAACGCAAATAACAGCAACATTGCGGGATATAGTAGGTAATATAATCTGAAGACTCATGCTCGATGGTTTTAGTGTGGATTGACAGAGAACAGTATGAAACTGGCAACGATGCACAAGGCAACTCCCATCTCACCTTCGGGTCCAGTGGCACTTGAGAATTGGGAGAATAAACAGCCACCACATGACAGTACCACAGAAGAAGCAGGAGCCTGGGGGCAAATCACTTTTACATTAGAGTGTAAAGATGAAGGGAAGAAGTTGAGAAATGATTTTGTGGATAATGGAATGTTGGGAAGGGGTGGGAAAAAGGGACAGAATAGGTAAGTACAGGAATAAGTCATTTGAGAGATGGGGCTTCTTGTGTTGGCAGACATAAACAGTAACAAAGGGCAGAATAGATTCAGAACAGGTAAGTGGGCATGATGAGGGTATGTTTGGAGGTTGAGGTAGGGGTTTGGGGCTCTCCCTTGTTCCCTGCACATACAGGCAAGGAGGGTATTAATTTCAGCCTATGAATCCCATTAATCTCCTCATACAATGGAGGTAGAATGCCTGAGAAAGAAAATGATGTGGTCCAAATGCAAGGATCCAGTTTTGACCCCTACTGGGAGAGAGAAAAGCTCATTTCAAGCATCAGGCCTCAGCCTTAACACCTGTTGAAGGAGCTGAGACTTCGAGGAAAGCCAGAAGTTATTTATTTTCAACTCATACTCTATGCCTAATAAATGAGAATAATAAAATTTATCTCTACATCACTTATGCCAAGGCATATCTTATAATGGGGAGCACAGTAATTGTAAGCTACATAGGCACTGCATCCTTCTTTTACCCAGAGATGCAGTTTTTGTTCTTCCTCTAATCCTGAAACTGTTAGTTGAAAACACAGTAATTTTTACCCACACACCACTAGAGAGCAAACTACTGACTTGATATAAAGAATTTAGTACAATGTCTCTCACGAGAAAAAGTCACACCATATATAAACCAGGAGCCCTGGTGCTGCAGTGGTTAAGAGCTCAGACTGCTAATCAAAAGGCTGGCAGTTCGAATCCACCAGCTGCTCCTTGGAAACCCTATGGGAGCAGTTTTACTCTGTCCTATATGAGGCCGAGTTAATCACTTAAGTAGGCACAGTAACTTCAATCCCAGCAGGTTACCTTTCAGTAGTCATCTATCCATCCTCTATCCATATATCCAATTTTACTGAGCATTTGTGTTTCAGACACTGCAAAACAGTGGTAAGGAACTAATTATGATCCCCATCCTTGTGATGTTTACAGTCTAGTGAGTAAGAGGACATTTATCCAGGTTTTATGCGTATGATGAATAACATGAGGTAGAGCGTACTCCAGAAGACTACAGCAAGGAGACCTAATTTTAGCTATCCATTTGCTGAGAACTATCTGAAGCCAATTTTTAAAATCCTGAAGTACAGATATATTTTAGTTCATTTCTAGAACCATGACATTAAGAGAAATATGGTGGCCATAGAAGGAGAATGGAGTAGCTACAGCATCATGGAAACCTGACACCTATAACCTCTTGAGTAAGGTTCTTGCCATTCACTCCTTTAGGGTATGATGTCTTATGCATCCCCTTCCCAGAAACTAGCTTAAGGTTTACCACATCATAGAGTCTCAGTATCACTTCCAATTCATTGTCATCCGGTTGATTCCAACTCATAGCAACCCTATAGGACAGAGTAGAACTGTCCCACTGGGTTTCTAAGGCTGTAAACCTTTACAGAAGCAGACTGACACGTCTTTCTCCC
The DNA here is from genome assembly GCF_000243295.1 of Trichechus manatus latirostris. Classification (NCBI taxonomy): domain Eukaryota; kingdom Metazoa; phylum Chordata; class Mammalia; order Sirenia; family Trichechidae; genus Trichechus; species Trichechus manatus. Next base: position 51,035 of record NW_004444348.1, on the reverse strand, counting down.
ATGAAGTGGCTGGTGGGTTTGAACTACTGACCTTTCAGTTAGTTAGCAGCTGAGCACTTAACCACTGCACCACCAGGGCTTCCAGTACCATTCAATTGAGTTGAATTGTGTCATGGACACTTAACTGCACTGTTATAGAGGTAAATGCTCTAAGGCAATGTTATTTTAGCTTTTGCAGCAATGAAATTTTATCTTTTCTACAATTGAATTCTTAGGAAGAAGCAAAATATATAGCTGTTCTGCCAGAAGCAGAAGTGTGTCATACAGAGCACACCTTTGCTCTCCCCACCTACCACATAGGTTTCTGCACATTTACAGGAGCATCAGTGAGGCCCTAACCTCTAAGCTTGGCTCCAGTTGCATGGTGCTTTGATGGGACACAGTCTCCTTTTATCTGGTGAAACCAGTAGCTTTTGCACTTTTCAAATCAGACGTACAAAATCAGAGAAAATTTAACGTCTTCTTTGTTCACTTCAACATCTTGTTAGCTCCTTAATGATTCATTCTAAGCGTCATCTCATGGTTCTTCATAGAATCATCCCAAATAATCATTTGGCTATAAAACTGCATTACTTACCTTGTCATATTTTATTTAATGTCATTCTCTGCTGCTATTCCAAAACCAGATTTTAATATGCTATGTCCATGTTATTCAAAAAATATACTCACTGCTACTTGGTGGCAAAAATAGTCCATTAATATTTCGAGGTTTGCTGTGATAAAAGATACAACTGATCTTCACACAACCAAGAGGCTGAGTTTCCCAGAAGCAGGAAATGCTGCAGTTTTGCTAGACAGATGGGGTGGGGGAAATGTAATAGTCAGATGCCATATTCATAATAAATGCAGTCTGCTATAACATACAGTTTTAATTATAGATTTAAGATAATGTGTGTTTCCCAGTTTTCAGTGTTTCTTAGCTGTGCCCTTTCTTTAAAAGATGCAATGGATGTTCCTAAAACATGTTCCTCCATTCTTTTAAGAATTTAAGTTTAGCAAAATGCTAAATGCCAGAGATTAAATATTTGCCATTGGTAATGGAGAAATCATTTCCTTATTGCGTTGTAAAAATAAAGTTCAATATTACTGAAAGGTGACACGTTTAACAAAAATGATGATGCTGAGTAATTCTACCTGCATTTCCATGTGTCTAAATCTGCAAAGCGGATCTAAACATTTTCCCTCTCTCCATAATGAGCACACAGTGTCACTGCCAAGGGCCTCTTCAGAGTGTCGGAACCGGCACTGGGAACCCTAAAAGAAAACAAGTAATCAGTGAAGAAAACTCAAAATGTATTAATGCTAGAGTTGCTAATTAATTGAAAATACAGAATATCAAATTAGAGTCAGAAAAATATATACTACAAATGTACCAGTAAACCCCCGCTTCAAAAAAAAAAAAAAAAAAAACCATTTAGTCAATGTGCCGATCCAGACTCCTATACTGGAGAATCCGATTTCCAAAAAAAAAAAAAAAAAAAGCCACTGCTGTTGAGTCAATTCCAACTCATACCAACCCATAGGGTTTCCAAGGCTGCTGTAAATCTCTATGGAAGCTGACTGCCACATCTTTCCCCGCCGAGCTGCTGGTGGTTTCAAACCACTGACCTTTCAGTTAGCAGTTAAGCACTTTAACAACTGCGTTCACCAGGGCTCCTTATAAAATGTAAGAGTATAAGTCTAAATTTTAGCAAATTAATCCAATTTTAGTGAGATACTGATAAGATAATCTAATGATTACATGGTACAACATGCCAAAAGTTACTGATACAATACTACTTTTATAACCCCACATGGCTCACTAAGGATAGAGCCATGAGGCTAGTGACACACAGAGATCCACAGTTGGAAAAACTGCAGGTCACTGTCTCTTAGGAAAAGAGGTGGGTGACATATGATAAAAATATTCCATTAAATTCTTCTGTCTTTCGACACATGCTCCATTATTTTTCCTTCTCTTTTACCCCCCTTTCAAGCCCGTCTTCACTTCCTCCTCCTTTTAAGTATACCTGTGAATCTCAAAGAACAGGGTTGTGGGCAGGGGATTTGAAGCCAGAAAAACCAGTATTCAAAATCTCAGGCTCCACTACTTGCCCATAGTTATAAAGTTAATACATTACTCAACCTCTCTGTGCCTCAGTTCCCTCATCGGTAAAGAAGGAATAAAATACCCTCCTTACAGGATTGTTGTATGAATTATGAGAGATAAGATATTGTGATTTCTATTATTATTCTATATTCATTCACTCAATTATTTATTAAGATTCTACTACCCATATTAGTCACTGTGCTAGGTACTTGGGGATATCAAAAAAAAGAAAACAAAAATAAGAACAAACCCATTGTCGTCGAGTCGATTACGACTCACAGTGACCGTATATAACAGAGTAGAACTGCCCCATACGGTTTCCAAGGAACAGCTAGTAGATTCGAACTGCTGACCTTTTGGTTAGCAGCCATAGCTCTTAACCACTGTGCCAGTGTGAAACAGACTAAACTCTCTGGCCAAGTAGAACATAACTTCCATTATTATTTATCATATCAGGGTATAGTCTTAAAATAACAGGTAATAGAAGTGAATCTAATTTGTATCTTCAAAGAGGTTGACTTTATTCAGGTTGCCTAGCAAAGATGAAACACTTTAAACCAGACACATGGGTTCATTCTACCATAAGCAGGAAGCTCCGATCATAGAGTTTCTATATTTACTTGGTTTTGTTAATCCTAATCCCTTGGATTACTTTTACATTTTTTTTCCTATTTAACTTTATGAGCTTTATTTAATGTTTATAAATTGACCAATGTGTTTATACTACTTCTTTTCCTTCTTTCCATGATATTTAAATATTTGGTGTTTCTTAGACTTTTAACAGGGAAAAATTCAGCAATTAGGTTAATGAATTTCAAACAGGGAATCAATTAGATTTATTAAACTAAGCTTGATAGTGACCTGAATTCAACAATATGAATTTATATGGTTGCAACCACATTAACCAAAAAAGTAGGATGTATATCAACATGTTTCAATATCAGGGATTTTATGTCTCAAAGAGCCATAATTAGACAAAAGTACCACATGTCAATTAAAAAGCCATAGACATCTAACTGGCGTAGATAAGGGGAGTTTCAAACAAATCACAAGTTTATATTATCCCAGATTTCCTTAGAGAAATTCAGTATATCGAAAATACATGACAAGCTTTTACTTTAAAGTACACAAAATATTTTGTGGGAAATTAGTTCATTTTGATTCAACAGTGCAAATTACTGATATTCTCCATTCTACTAAAAAGCTTAAGCATGTGAAGTACTGTAAATTGTACAATATTTACCTTTATGCATGTGGAATTAAAAAAGAAATAGCAGTCATTCCCAACTTCTGCCATTTTCAACTCTCTTGTTGCTAATCCAATGTTTATATATATAGATATATACAAGAATTGCAGGAATGCAAATACAAGAACTATCAGTGTGTAAGGGGGGGGAAAAGTTTCTTTTCCACAGTCTTTCAGGTTATCAGTAATAATCCTTTAAAACTGACCTCCTGTTGACAGTATATTACACATTAGATCTTTCTTAAAGAAATTTAAATTAGAAGATACCTTCTCTAGCTTTGCAGAAATGTTGAAAGTGGTTGCTAGTCAGCATACAAACTCAAACTTCCAGAATTTTCCTCATTGTTACCTAAGCCATTGTTTGCTCATCATAAATGACCTCACATGTAACTGTAGGCTAGTTTTAGCTTAGTGTACAGTATTTCTCTTACTTTCAATTTTAGTATATTAACCAAAAAAAGCTCATGAAAATAAACTGGATATTTTGTCTGCCAATCTTCTGATTGAAAATGGAACATAAAGCAGTTCATACTTAAATAATTAAAAAGTAATAAATATTTCACTAGTAAATCGCTATTTTCTAAACTCTTATTTCTATATATAGTTTGGGAACAAAACTAAAATATTAAATATAAGTAATAGGGAAATGTGTTATCCATATTTCAAGATAATAAATTATTAAAATATGTACTTGCTGCTATCCACTGATTTGGGTGAAAATTCAAATTCAGATTGCCCTATATTAATAGACACCTGAAAATAAATTGGACTACTTATATATCTTGTAGCCACATCCCATTCATTTTTCATTCATCAGAAAAAGAGGAAAGCTTCTTTCTATAGCATAAAGTTTCCAGGGTGCTTGTAAATTCTGAAACTTTGTTGAAAACAAAGTGAAGTACTGATTCCAAGAATGAGAGATTTCAATCAGCAGTTATTGAGGTCTTCATCTTAGTATCTTTATTAAAAGAATTAGAACCTAGCAGAGATTAATAAAAATATTCAGAGAAGCTGTCTTAAAAGATGCCATAGAAATGACAGATAATACTAGATCAAAATGTATTTTTAAGTTGGGATGTGTTTTTAACTGGAAGTTTAAAAAGACCAAGTTAAATAAGGATTCCTACATTGGTTAAATAAGACAAAGTTGGATGAACTTCTGGAATACAATGTTTTATCAAAGATAAAAATCTAGAAACAAACTACATTCTAGAGAAGAGTTGGTCTATAATTGTAATATGAAAAAATAAAAAAGAACTTGGCAGTATTGGAAGTAAATAAAGAATGGAAAATGAAGATCTGGCTAAATCCTTGAGAATATTAGAAAAGCTATGTAGAAAAGTATAATATCATGACTTTTTGTTTTGCCCTATATTCTAACTCTACAACAACAAAGTACCTATCTTAAGCACGTAGACTACTAGGAAAAACACCCCTAAGGAATAGTTTCAAATGGTCTTTGACTTAAAATAAATTCCCCGTCCACCTATGAACTTGTAGCTGCATTGGACTGTTTTAAAATACTGCTATCAAACACCATTACTGTATGATTACATGTAACATCATGATTAAAGCCATTGTGAGAATCTATGGTATATATACGGGAAAGGCTGAAAAAATGCTTTTACCTCATGTAGTTAGGTGTGAAAAGCTATATTCCATTAGAAACAGTAAAAACTCACCAAACCTAAGTGGGGAACTAGTTCTGTCACTGCAGAGAAGCGTAAATACATCTGTATACTCTGGTAGTCCTTGGAATACCTGGAACCCTAATTTCTTCTTTTTTTCCTCGTTTATTTTGTGTTTCCTTCCTTCCTTCCCTTTTTCTTTTTTTTCCTTTTCCTTATCTTTTCTCTTCTTTCATGTTGTGAAATTCAATCTAGTCTTTCAGGGAAAGCTACAACCCTGACCAGGAGAATTTTTACTTCCTAAAATGAAGAGTAATGGCAAATATGCCTCCACAGCTGGAGTAGGTCTGCAAATTTTCTAAGTACGTTGTGTTGGCTAAAGTAGACTCTTGAGTGTCTTTCATCTTTGGTGCATGCCAGAACGTTGATACATCAGTCAGAGAAGAAAGTCTTTCTTCCAGTTTGTAATCCTACAATGCCACTGTACATACCAAGAGCTGGTAGCACCTCCTTGTTGGCTCCTCAGGTTTAAGAAACTCAGGCAATATGTAGAAGTCCAGTTGACAGGTGTGAATTGGTTCTATTGCTCTCCCCTTCCTTGGGCTCCTGTTTCTGTCAGAGGCCTTGCTCCAGGCACTGATGAAATTTACTCTGGAGAGATTGTCGCCTTGCTGCTACTATTGAAAGAGCAAATGGAATGTTTTGGAAGATGATCCTTTCTCAGAAATGACAGAATGTTGAACCTAGAAGATTCTGTGGCAGTTTGGGAAAAAATAGTTGATAGTTGTAGGAGTTAATTGTTGGCTCCTTGAAACCCATGAATCAAGCTACTTTTCAGGATTTCCCTCAAAGAACAATAAAGTCACTGGTGGTTGACTATAAAATGGTTAAAAGTTTCTGGTCCAGTATCTCACAGCCAGCATCAGGAAGGGTTTTTTTTTTTTTTTAACTTTTATTATTTTGTCTTTTTTGGTTTGTTTTGTTTTCCTATGGGAAAATTAAAGATATTAGAAGAGAAAGTAAATACTTTGAAATGACAAATCTCTTCCTCCCTCTCTCCTCACTGAATACAGTAAAGAACAGTAAACTTTTTTCAGAGTTATTTTATTCTTTGGAAACTCTCTTATTATTTAGCTACCTCCAGGTAAGATGCAGTGGTTGAATTTTTGCAAGGGCTAATTCAGTAAAATGCTAGACGGTTGGATGCTTGGGTCTTTGTCCAAGCATATTAAAACACGGCAATAAAATCAAATCTCCCTTACAACTTTAGGCTGAGGACTAAAAGCTGCAATAAGATAGAAAAGCTACTTTTATTAAACATTCAATATTTATTTTATTCCGTCATTTTATCACTTATCCTTCAACATTCTTTTGAATGATAAAGCCAAATAAAGCCGTTGTTTAACACTGTAGCTATTGACTACAACAACTCCTGCCGTTTGAACCGTGTTGGAGCTCACATTTAAAATAAACAGGATTCTTATAAAAAGTTTGGGGTTGAAATTTGGTAAATAGTTTTCACGTGGCTTTGGATTAGTCTAAGGCTACACTCCGCGCTCACTCCGGAAAGATCAGAACAGATCTTCATCATATTATGCTGCGCAATGAAGCAAATGGTAACTTTTTAAAAATATTTTTGGTAACATGTGTTTTAGACGTAGAGTTTTCTAACATTCTCCCAGGGGAATTAGTTTTCTTTCTGCTGAGGATATTTGTAACTTCTACAGAGCTTCCCCGGGAATTTACTGAAGAGAACAGAAAAGTAGGTTTCCTCAGAATGGTGTTAAATTGCCATCTGAAATAATTCAACACTTACAACTTGACATTATTTAATTTTCAAAAATATCGTCGTTTACTGAGTGTGGCTAAGTACACACACGCCTGAAACGGATCTTTGTTTTTCCATGGTTTTCAGAACCGAGAGACGCTCGCCGGTTTTCACCCGGTTGCGCCTCGACGCCGCGGCACTTCAATTCCCAGAAGGCGGCGCGGCTGAGCGGCAGCTTCCGGGTATGCACCCCTGCCTCTTGGTTCTGGTTGGGCGAGGCGGAGAGCTGACACTGTCCTGGGCGTGGAACGTTAGTGTCCGGGGCGTCGCGGCGGACTGCTGGGGACTTTCTCCAGGCTGGGAAGCATACTGTGTAGCCGCAGTGCCTCTTGGACCCACCATGAGGCGCCTCGGCTCAGTGCAGCGGAAAATGCCGTGTGTGTTTGTGACGGAGGTGAAAGAGGAGCCCTCCGCGAAAAGGGAGTATCAGGTAACGGGGAGCGCTGGGCCGGGCGGCGCGGCCGCGCCAGAGCTCCTCCCCGCGGCGCTGGCTCCGTTTGAACCCAGCGAGGACGCTTGCGGGGCGCGTTGGAGCCGCCTTCCAGGCCGGGGGCATTTCGCAGGGGAGATCTGGAATGGGGTCCCGCGGGCTCTGCGCTTAGTTCTACCTGTTTATTTATAAGGGAGGGGAGCTGCGAAAGAATGTTTCTGATCAGGCGATTCAAACTTGACTTCGCATGGAAGTTAAAAACTCACATACTAAATAGTGTTCCTTTCGTGGCTCTTTTCAGGTTAGCATCTTTTGAGGAGACCCCGTTTAAGAATTTAGATAATAACCGCAGTTCGAGCTTTACTGCTTTCCAAGAGGGTGGTCACAAACTGGAGACGTTAGAAGATTTGCTTTACCTGTTGTAACCGGGACTCGATGGCCTAATTAGAGTGCCATTAAAGATTAGACCCCGTGTATTGTTAACAGTTATTACTGACTTGATTCCGGTTTTGGTGGTCCAATCTCAAGGTTTTCGACTCTTTATCACCATGTTTTACACATAGTAGGCCCTCAGTATATGCGAGCTAATGCACAGTAGCCTGAATCAGGATAATTCTTTAATATGTAGCAAAGCCCTTGATCAGCAGAATCCCCAGTTATCAACTGGATACTTCCAACTGATTATACAAAATGAGCATGTCCATTTGACATCGTCCGCATTCCCACTACATCAGTGGCACTGGCCTTCCCTATGTCTTCTTGACTAAAAGAACTTTAAGGCAGAGACCGTCCTGGTGTTTCTGTATTCCCAGCTTCTAGGACCTGTCACAGGGTAAGCACTGTTGAATTAAAGAGTGAACTTCGTAGTCAGTTCATGCTTGTTTTTAATTCCTCGAGTTAATAAGTTTTATTTTGTAACATCTGCCTTTTTCATCCTCTTTACTGTCATCACTGTTGTTACCTAACTAGTCTTACTTGCCACCGAGAATGATCATCCCCCATTCTTCCCTAGTCAGAAACTCACAATTACTCCTCATTGTCTGTAACATTTTTTTTTTAAAGCCCTAACAAACCTAATCCATGTGACACAATCTCATCTAATAATAGTGGTTCACTCTAGCTGTGATTCTCAACTTCAGCTGATTCTCAACTTTGTATATTGGCGGGGAGGGGTATAATTTGTAAAGTACTCTCTACCAGGAAAAATTAGCCCTTCTGTTATCGCTCCCTAGCTAAGAATAGCTTATAGTATAGTTTATAGTGTAGCATCCATATTCTTAACTGTGATTCAAGGCCTACCATTAATCAGGCCCAGTCAGCTTTCTCACTTAAAGTGAAATCTTTGTGCTAGCAAAGTCTGTTGCATCCTGTGAACATACCAGGCACAGTCCTGTCTCTATATTTTTGCTCAGGCTAGTCACTCTGTCTGGATTATGTGTAGAGTATTTTTAATTTTTCCAGTCATACCTTCTCCACGCAATCTTTGATCAACTCAGCCATCTCGGTGATTTCTCTTGCCCAGAAATTAGAGAGGACCACCCAGCTGATACTCACTACATATTTTTATACACACATACCTTGTATTCCAGTTACAGTCTAAAGTCCTTGATGACAAGTAGAGAACCCTGTGTGCCCCTCAGTGTCTTATTGTGTGTGCCCTTTGGACATGTCAGTAGCAAAGAGTTGTAGATAATTGATTCTTAGAGAAAGAGTATTTGTGCTATTAAGAGCTCCATGTGCAGAGTAATCTTTTGCCTAGGATGTTTGATAAAACATACATTTGGCATCTGGCCCAGTCACCAAAGGATAATTGATGTCCACTGATACCAGGGTCATAAATTAGTGATAAATCCTTAATGAATGAATCAGTACCAGAGTGGGGCTAATTTCTTAAGTTTACCCCTACTCTGAAACATCAGGCAACCTCCTGACTTGGGGCCTTTTTTGTTCAGATATTTACATGGCTCATTCTGTCACTTCAAATCTGCTCAAATGTTGCCTCCTCAGAAAGGGCATCCCTGTCCCTCCTATCTAAAACATACCCTAACCTTCTCTTTCTCTCCCCCATTTTTCTTTCTTAGCACTCATACGTAACATCATATTCTGCCCTTTGTTGTTATCCCTCTCACTAAAATGCAGGTTCCACCTAAGCAGGTACTTTCTCATTCACCTCTATATTCCCAGTGCCAAGAATGATACTTTACCCATAGCAGACATTTGGTAGATAATTGTCAAGCAAATGGTTCAGCATACTGAATACTTGCTGAATGCCTTGGTCTGTGCTAGAGATGCAGAGCTGCACAGGCCAGGATCCCTGGTGTCAAGCTAATTCTGTAGTAGTCTTGTAGTCTTAACATTACAAACATGTAAATAATTGCAAAGCTGTGTGGAAAAACAAGTTTTGCTAGAATAGCATAGAAGGGAGAGGTGATTTAGGAACACTTCACAGAAGCGAGTTTTTAAATTGTCCTTAAAGATGAATAGGTATCTCTTGGAACTAATAAAATTACAAAGATTCCAGGTGAAAGTGTGTGTAAAGGCAAAGAAGCTGTCTATCTTAAACCAGTTTTCTCTTTCTCTTTTAAGCCATTTAAAGTTTTGGCAACTGAAACTATAAATCGCAAGGCATTAGATGCGGATATATACAGTGCAATTCCAACAGAAAAAGTGGATGGAACATGTTGTTATGTTACTACCTATAAAGGTAAAATAAAACTATAATGTTGTACTATAAGTATTACTTTTTTTAAAAATCACTTTACAGACCACGTAAGTCTGAGATGGGGTATTTGTTCTTCATAAACCCTTGGATAAAACCTAAGTATAATAGTAAAATAATAAAGTCAAAATTGTTATATTTATTTTTTATATCATTGTATCTTTTCTTTTGGGGAGGAAGGGAAGGCAACATTTGTTTGATGCTCATTAAAGGCCATGCAGTATGATAAATGCTTTATACATGTTATCTCTAATTCTCACAGTAAGCTTCTTCATTTCAGAGATGAGGAAATCAAGGCTCAGAGAACTTAAAGAATTTGTACAAGACCATATTAATAAATGGTTGAACTGGTCATGGAACCTAGGTTTGTCCAGCTCTAAAGCTTCTCCCCTTTCCACTGAGCCTAGTGTAGTACCAGTCCCACTGGCAATGTCTCTGACTTCATTTTAATGTATTTTAAGAGAGATGGAAACTTAAAAAATTGATGTCAATTAAGTTAAGGGAAAAAAAATTCAAAAGAAAAATGGTCTTTGTGATTACTTATGGCTGGTGAGGTAACTTGTCGATTTCAGCCAAGGAAATAGAATAGTTAAATGGGAATCCAGTGCCTGATGAAAATGGACACATTCTTGGTATCAGGAAATCTCTTCTGAAATGCATGTTTTTTTTTTAATGTTTACTTGTATAAAGAACAAAGATTAATTCAACCAGAAATGACAGAATCTGTTTTTAATCTGGTTCTTCATATTATTTATCTGAGTAGTTAATAGGTAAATATAGAATGTCGTAGCTAAAGTATAATAATTTTTTAATAAACTTCTGATTTAGATAATTGAGGGAGCAATAAAAGATTTTTGAGGCTTTTATATTAAGATGCTTCAGTTGCATCATTTTATGTGAGTATGCATACTAGTGGCAATAAACAGGGTTGGATTGCTAAAGAAGTCTCACAAAATCCAAAATGACAGTGTTAACAAATCTATAGTTTATTAAGAAAAAAGATACAAAATATAGTAAGGGCCTTAAAAGTAAGGATGCATATCTCACAGCAGGGGGTCTGGAGAGGCCAGGTGCAAGCTCCTTTCGTCCTCCCTCTGTAAGGCCCTGGCAGACACAGTCTCATATGATGAAGCACTGATGTGTGCAGGGACCAAGAAGTCCAAAGTGGGGACTTAACTGAGGATTTTTATATTTTACTGGTCACATAGGCATGTTCCTTGCTAAGTCACCAGCCTCAACAGCAGAGACTTCCTGCGATCTCACTGAGGTGTAAATCATCAGTCTTGACTATTATCACTGAAGAATACTGACATACTGCTGTGAAACACCTTGGACCCAGGATTACAAAGCAACACTATTAGTATGTTTCAGTGCCATGCAAAAAAGTTCAGGCTAATTGCAGGCCTGCTGGAGTTAACCATCACAACACAGAGAAGGTGTTAATAGAATTATCTGGTAATATTTCCAGTTAGCAAAAAGGTAGCCTTGGTTTCTCACAATTGCCAAGTTACTAAAATGTGGCTGTGGAATGCTCTTATGAAAGGACCAACCATTTACTTTTTACCTCATCCCTGTTACGCTTTAACCAAAGAAGTCAGCCTTTTAATAACATCAGGCACCACTAGGTTGTATATGTCATTAGACTGTACTTCTCTTAAAGAAGATGATACTATTATTTATTTATAGAAAAATTCTGAAACATCTTTCAACATGATTTTTATTGTTTGCCTCTTATCCTTTCTTTTCCTTTTATTTTTGTTTTAGGTCAGCCATACCTTTGGGCTCGGCTAGATAGAAAGCCCAACAAACAAGCTGAGAAAAGATTTAAAAAATTTCTATATTCAAAAGAAAATTCAAAAGGTTGGTAGACCTTTTTATTTTTCCTTTTCATGATTTAAAGAGCTGAAATATATAGTTTATATGGTATTTCTATATATTCTGTATAATTTAAACACTTTGGAGAAAAAAATTGTAATTGAAAATTTTTATATATGAAAGAATATTCTTCAAACATATTTTTAAATGTTTTCCTAATATTTCTGTGATTCTTCATTACAGTATGGGTCATTTTTAAAATTAAAATAGAGAAATCGCTATATATTATAATGATGTCACATTTTGATTTTCAGTCTGCACAAAAGAGACAAATATGTAATTTTATAACTGGGCACAAATCTCAAAAGAAAACTAGTATTTTAAATTACTACATTACTATATCTACATTCTTTCAAGTAAACCTACATGCATTCATGTATATAATTTATGTATGTTTTTGCATTCATAGTGCATAAAAATTAAATTCATCTTACATATACATATATTGGAATATTGACTACTTTAGAAGAAAATATACTAGA
>NW_004444348.1:33791-37823 GCF_000243295.1 Trichechus manatus latirostris | reverse complement strand
GCAGTGATCCCAGAAGAATATTTTGATGAAGGGAGTTGAAAATAGTATCTCACTGTAGTTTTTCTGGGGATGGGAGATGTTTTGGAAATGTATGCCGATGGGTAGGAAGGTGTTCCAGATTAAGAATCAGCTCAACAGGCATTTCTTAAGTGCTTATTTTGTGCAAAGCACTGTTTTGGTTCTGGTAATACCAAAATGAAGGTTAGAACCCTTGTCCTTGATGATCTTTTAGACATTGAGGGGAAATTGACAACTAATAGTATGACTTAAGGACTAAGAGGAAAGAATACACATGGTGCAGTGGGAGAGAAGAGGAAGTCCTAGTTTAACCTGTGGTAGCTAGAGGACACTTCCAAGAGTTAACGTTTGTACTGAACCTTAAGAACCAGGAAGTTAGCTGGCAAGAAATAGGGAAGGTAAACCTAGGCAAACTCCCAGGAAGAGAAGAGAGCATAGTGTATTTGGGAAATTCCAGAATAAACTTCCTTGTGGCAGGAATACTGTTGGATGTATGACATCTTGGGGGGGTTATGAAAATTGAGACTGGAGATGTAGAATAGGCTCAGATCTTAAAAGGCCTTGTATTTCCATCTAAAGGAGTTTGAAGATGATGATTTTAATTAAGGAGAGTACAGCAGAACTAAATTTAAATTTAAAAATAGAACTATGGTAAAAATGGGGTGGGTTTCACTAGAGGCTAGCAGACTAATGAAGTTAGTAATCTGGGTGAGTAATGAAAGCCAAACACATGGTGATCACAATGGCGTGTATGCCGTAGTTTGTCTTACTTATTTTTGGAAAGAATTCCCCCAATGAAGGAGCTTATTCTGACAAGAGTGAGGAAGAGAATAGCAGTAACATTTAATAAATGTGGAATCAACAGATAGTTTTCAATAAATATAGGAACAGATAGTTCAATAAATATTGTAACAATTCAGTTTTAGAACACTTACTTGCATATGTCCGTTGTCTTGAAGGAGAGAAAGTAGAGAAAAAACTTATTTTATGAAAAGTTTTAATTCCATGTCTTAGAGTGATGCTCAATTCTTATTAAATCAGGGTATTTCAATTTTCTAGTAAGGGAATGCTGGGTGCTCTGTAGTGAATAATCAAACTATAGGTTAATTCCTCAACAGAATAAAAAAATGAACCTTTATGATTAAAATAAAGTAGTAAAACTGTTAACTTTTCACTGCTTTTAAAAGTGTTATTTGTGTGTGATAGAACATCTGGAAAATTTACAACAAAAATAAAAATTAACTGTAGTCTCAATCCAAAGAAAAAACAATGTAATAAAATAAAACCATTTTTCTTTAAATGATAGGTTGGGTACCAGTAGAGAAAAACAACAAACAGTATTGCTGGCATTCCTCTGTAGTTAATTATGAATTTGAAATTGCTCTGGTATTGAAGCATCATCCTGATGATCCAGGACTTTTGGAAATTAGTGCAGTGCCGCTATCTGATCTGTTAGAACAAACATTGGAGCTTATAGGAACAAATATCAATGGAAATCCATATGGTAAGTAAAGCCTTTTTCTTTTTCAGCTATAATAAGTCATTTATAAAGACAACTTGCTAGGGTCAACTAAGAAGAACAGAATGCACACACATAAAGAAATGACAACACGTAACTTCCTAAAATTAAAGCTATTTCTATTAAGTTTTTGTCCATGGAACAATACATGCATGATTTTAACCATTTTGATTTACTAATCTGAAAGGTTGATTTTAGCCTCTCATTCTTTCCCGTGATAGCATGTCAGGAATAGCATACCTTTCAACTTTGTATGAAAGGTAATCTTCTCAGGTGTAACTTTCCATTGCTTTTTAAAATTTAGGTGAACTAAGTTGACTGAAAAAGTGCTTTTCATGGCTAGGTGTTCAGCATTAATTAAAATAGCTACGAGTAAATAAAAGACTTTTCATGATATGCTATGATAAGCACTTCATGAAAAAGAAAAAAAAAGTCTGCTTTTTATGAGCTTTCCATTTGGCGAAGGGGGGTTAAAAAAAAAAAAAAGGCAACAAATTGCATATCGAGCACCGAAATATATATCACAATGAATAGAGTACAAGTCCTGAGGGCACTAAGGAGTACATTGTTGACAGGGGGATGACAAGATAGACCAATGAACATTAAAGTTGGAAAAGCACTAATCAAACAGATCACAAGCAGATTGGCAAGTATAAAGAAGCTAAAATAGTAATTATACACTTCATCAGAGGTGTAGCAGGACTGTTTGGCAAAAATTCAGTGATAGTTGAATGTGGCTGACAGTATACAACAGGGATCAACAAACTTTCTGTTGAAGGCCAAATAGTAAATATTTAGGCGTGTGGCCACACCTATGGAATGGGCCATATGCAGTATGTAAATGAAAGGTGTGACTATGTTCTCATAAAACTTTATTTATAAAAACAAGGGTCTGGCTAGATTTGGCCACAGGTGTGTAAGTACATGAGGATATAATTTGAAATTAATGGGATAAGGTGCTACTTTTTCAATTGGAGAGATAAATTTTCTCATTCTCTCTGAAAAGTTCCTTTGAATAAGTATGGCTAACGGCAAATTTTCTCACTTAGGGTTAGGAAGCAGGAAGCATCCATTACATCTTCTTATACCACATGGAGCATTTCACATAAGAAATCTGCCTACACTGAAGCACAATGATCTGTTGTCCTGGTTTGAAGGTTGCAGAGAGGGTAAAATTGAAGGAATAGTATGGCATTGTAATGATGGCTGTTTAATCAAGGTAATAGCAGAAAATAGCTTGTGGGATTATGTTGTTTTATATTCCTGCAATAAAGTAAAAATGACACTAGAATTCTATCAAGGAATAAAAATTGCCGTAATTCTGATTTGTAGTAAAGTAGTTTTATTAGCTTATCTCACATACCACCATTCTTTATATGCACTGTGCATTCTGTGGGGCATTGGTTCTGGAGATGCACCTTACAATTAAGAGTTGCATGATCAAAATCTCTGGAAAACCCTGCATACTACAGTCCTCTTCTTGGAGATTGATGTTACACATTAGTACTCTTTGAGATCCTGCACAGTTTTGTTTGATTCGGTATTTCCCAAACTTACTTGATTATAGAATCTTTTGAGTAAAAAAAAAGTGTCAAGGTGACAGCTGATAGAATAAATTATATATTTTGCCTTTTACACCTGTCTCCTGTACTTGTCTATTTGATTTCTTATAGGTATCTGAAATCTATAATGTTCAAAACTAGACCTAGACATATTAACTCCTTGAATCCACATAATTCACTGGAGCCAGAAGATTGGATATAATTTTTAACCTCTGTTTTTATTACTTCATACATCCCATTATCAGTTCTTAAAGACTCGGAACTACTAATCTGTCTACTTCTCCCCAACCAGTTGTAACAACTTTTAGGCAAAAGTTCATGTTTATTATCACTCTCCTAAACAGTATTTTTCAGTCTTACCCTTGTCCTGTCCATTCTTCACAGGTCACTGAAAATGACACTTCCCTGCATAAAACTGTTTAGTGACATTAAGATTGTTCATCACCTGGCCCTTCCTTAAATTTGCAGAACCATCCTGCCCACACATAAACACCTCTACATTGTTATGTTTTAACCATACATAACTTTTTCAGTAAGAGCAAAAAAACACCATTCATTCTTTTACCTTGGGTTCTATCATGTGATATTCCCTTTAGTTTGAGTGCCTCTCCACCCAAATTTTCAACTGCTAGCTCCTGTAGTCAGCAACAGACTATCATTCATCAGATTTTTATGGAGACCCTGATTATGTTCCTGGCATGTTTCCAGCTGCTGGAAATACAGAATCAACAAAACAATGTCTCTGCTTTCTTGAAGCTCACATTCAGGATAGACAGTAAACAAGTAAATATGTAATATGTCAGGAGAACACCTAGGGAAAAAAAAAAGGTAAGAAAAAGTAGAGACTTAAACACATGCCTGGCAGATAATGCCAAATCCGTTGCCATCAAGTCAATTGGCGACTCACAGCAACCTATAGGACAGGGTATAACT
>NW_004444348.1:31347-33279 GCF_000243295.1 Trichechus manatus latirostris | reverse complement strand
TTCAGAATCAGCAACTGATTTTAAACTCTAGACTGAAAAATGTAAATTATAGTGAGCTTCCAAGCTTGTTCAAAGGCTGAACTGTCCACTAGAACTGGGTAGTCATTTAAAGACAACAATTAAGGCAACAATTTTGGATCATTTATTTTCAAAATCAAATAGGTTAAGCTCAGTTTAATCTTTATAGACATTTAACAAAACATGGCTCAACCTCATAACCTACATATTTTATCATATTTTGAATTCAATCTTAGCACATATAAATAAGTATAAAACTATAAAATCCCAGCTTTAAATGTTAAAATGTCAGAATCTCTTTTAAAAAACTTAAAACCTTATGAATATATAGCAACTCACCACAGCTTATTGCCTATTTGGTAATCATAACTTATTCAAAGATTTCAAAAATATACTCTCCTAATGAGTTAAGAATTTCATATAATTTTATTTACTAAAAACTACAATTTGGGTAAAAGGTACAAGGTAGGGAGAAGGAAATGCTGCAGTTCAGAGACTTGCTTGATTTCCAGATGGAATTTTAACTTACAAACTTTACAGTTAACTTTACATTTATTATAAATATAGGTGGCCATTAATAAATGGGGAAATTAACAGGACTTTCCTCTTCATCTTCAAGCTTTTCAGAAGCATTAACAGGACTAGTAAATTCAACTCCAAACTGTTCAGAAAGTTTTTTTAACTTCTCTTCTAAGAGAATATTTTTTTTTACTTCTTCCTTGTAATTATACTTCAGATCTTCAATTTCTTCAAAAAATGAAGGATCAAAATTTTCCAGTTCTTTTTTCAGTTTTTTTATTTGTTCCTAATAGAAACATTAAAAGGTGCACAGGAATATAATACATTTTCTAGGTTTAGACTAGAGAGATTTAATTATAAACATGATAGCCCCAGCAACCTGAATAAAATCAAATATAAATGCAGAAGTATTTTCTTAAGATTTTGTTAAAAAGATTACATTGTACAATATATATGACTGACTTGTTAGCTGTCAAATCATATTATTTGTTCCATACGTTATAATCCACTTTCTGACTAAAATTTGTTAATTTTTTTAGATTGTAGTAGAACTTTATCTTTCTCCAAAAGCACACTAAGTACTCTCGGTGAGGCAATCAAAAACACTTGGCTGTTCATAGCATTAAAGTTATTTTGGTTAAAATTTTTGGTTTTGGCTTCATTTATATTTACAAATATACAACTGTTAATGAGTAATGATCCCCTTCTTGCAAATATAATTAGGGCAGTCCAGGGCTTCTGTCTAAGTACAAGTTAGGCATCTGAGTAAAGGTATAATTTGAGCTTTAAAGACTACTTAGAATAGCCAGTGATCGCTAGCTAATTCTATTATTCATGCCCTTCTGTTTACAAAGTCTTAAAAGCAGTAAGAGAAAATCCTTGAGAACAATCTCAAAAGGTACTAACTAAAAAAACACTGTTCCCAGTGTGACCCAAAACTTAAGAAAATATTAAAATAATGAACTGTTTTTGTGTTAAGAAATAAATTTACTCTTTAGTCTTTCCTGTTTGTTTTGTCTGCATGTTTTGTAGCTTTTGTTTGATATTTTTCACACGTTCTTATTAGGTGCCATCGAGTTGGTGCCGACTCATAGCAACCCTCTGAATGATAGAATGATGAACGTAATGAACCTTGCATATCAAGATCAAATATTTTAAATATGAAATTTAATTATAGGAATTTTTGGAATGTATACTTTACACTCAAGGATGGTGATGGTAAAAATAGTTTTCAATGGCTGTTTTCCTAAAACATTTATAGTTCTAAAGTCAGATGTAATTAAATATTTAATTACCTTCAAATGCTGCTTTTCTAGATCTGAAGTTTTGAGCTGTGTCTCTATATCTTTTATCTTTTCCCTTAATTGATCAGTATCTGTCAAAAAAGTTATAAAA
>NW_004444348.1:27615-29860 GCF_000243295.1 Trichechus manatus latirostris | reverse complement strand
TTGGAGATAGGTTACTTCTTTGAATCTGTTTTATCACATGTAAAATGGAGATAATAGTACCCACACAGAATTATAAGAATTAAATTATAGAATGCTTGTAAAGCACTTGGCATAGTGTCTGTTACAACATATATGATAGCCTTAATACAAAGTAGCAACATAACTAAATGGTAGGATGTTGAGAAAGTTTTATGAAATATTTAAAGATTGTTCAAAGTGATATATTTCTTTGGAACAAAATTTGGCATTTCCATGAAAACTATCAAATAATGGCATGATTAGGTTAAGAGGTTCACCATAGTATTATAATAGCGGAAACTTAGAAGCAAACTAAATCTCCATCAAAAAAGAAATGATTCAATGTGGTATGTCCATGCAGTAATATGCTGTGGAATTATTAAAAGAATGAGATCTATATGAACAGATACCCATGATATCCATGTATAAATTGTTAAAGGTGAAAAACCTACAAATGCATATAGCACGAATCCAAGTTTATACCACCCTCCAAAAATATATATGTACATATACACAAAATAATGTGTGTGTGTACATATGCATATATGAAATAGGGGAGTGGTTAGTAATCATTTCTCCTGAATGGAAATGGAAGTAGAAAGACAGACTTTCTTTTCACTTTGTAAAAGGAGAAAAGAATGTAGGCAATGTTTTATTTATTTGTGTTTTTTAAATCAATAACAACAAAATAACAATTAGTAACATTCAGAAGAAATTGTTCAGAGGGCTTAGGAGTGTCTACACCTAGAAACTAGAAACAACAGACCTAGTATTCATTACTTACTATAGCATCTTGATAAAATCTGTAACACTCAGATGGAACACAAGTAGAAAAACACTTGGGTACTTGTTACTCTATAAGAGTTACTAAGACTCATTGCCGTTGAGTTGATTCTGACTCATAACGACCCTACAGGACAGAGCAGAACTGCCCCATAAGGTTTCCAAGGAATGCCTGGTGGATTCTAACTGCCGACCTTTTGGGTGGCAGCCAAGCTCTTAACCACTGTGCTACCAGGGCTCCACAGTCAACTCAAAGGGCTCACCGGGAATATTTTTGTTGCATGCAGAAAAAAGAGACACTGCTAAAAATTTTTATCAGGGATTGGTAAGACAGTTATCAGAAGTCTCTGAACAAAAAGGCAAACCCTAATTTAAAAATGTGGGTTAGTTAACATGCTATGTTATGAAATAATTACCAGGTATGATGCTTTCATCACCACTTTGGTCTTTGTTAACTGCTATCTGCTGCATTAATTCTGCTTTTTCTTTTTCCAGCTGACGATTAGCTAATCTAGAACACAATGATTAATACATTAAAAAAGACATTACTAAAGAATATACATGGGCATTTCTTATGAACTAGTGATGTACAGTGCTTGGAATTCACTAATATTTATAAGGGCAAACATGTACTCATTTTTACTCTTAATGCTTCAATGAAACCATTCTCAGATAGTATGGAATCACAATTCTTCATTTATTTCTTAATATCTAATTTGATGTAATTTTTAAGAGCAGTTTTTCTATAGGAGGAGCCTAATGAAAACAGGTTACACAGACCCTGGAATTAGAACTTTTTTTCCCCCTCTCTTTCATTAGCATTTGTCTCTGGGAAGCTAACGTTTAATACATTCTATGCTATTAGGAAAGTTTAAACTACAAAGTGGAAATATTAGGATTGGGTTTACCCTTTTTTCAGTATCAATTATGTAAAAGATACAGTGATTGGCATATTAAACCCTTGCCACTGAGTCTATAAGTATCTAATGAGCCTATTAGGCAGCAAGGTTGAAAAATCCTAGTTTCTAGCTATAGCAAATGTGGTTACACTAAAAAGGGAAAAAAAGAAGAGAATGAAGAATAAGAAAAAAGTCACATGAGCATATAATGTACCTCAGAACTTGGAGCTCCTGGTTAAGGCCTTGTTCTGTCTTGGCACCTTCAGGAACATGTTTGAGAATCTCAATCTTTGGGCACAATGAAAAGTTAGAAGACAAAGTCTGACATCGAAATTTGAGGTTTTATAAAGATCCACATTTTCAAGAAAGTATAGTATTAAAAGCTGGGTTTTCAAAAGCGCATATGGCTTACCATACAGTCCAGCAATTGAGCTCCTAGTTACTACCTAATTGAAAATTTGAGTCCACACAAAAATCTGCACTTGAATGTTTGCAGTTGTTTTATTCACAATTGCTGAAAATGACGCTACCAAGAAATGAATAGG
>NW_004444348.1:17050-18167 GCF_000243295.1 Trichechus manatus latirostris | reverse complement strand
TATTGCATTATTTTATCACATAAATAAAAATTAAACTACTTGCCTGTTGCTCAAGGTCTTCAGTGTATTTTTTAACTTTTTGTTCCCTCTCTGCTGCTTCTTTTACAAGCTGTTTAAGATCAATAATGCTTTGATTTTTTTTGTCAATCTCAGTTTCCAATTCTTTCAACTTGGTTTCATACATTCTAAAAGTATAAAGGAAAAAAATTGTGTACACATACAAATGTTTTTGCCCCCAATGGTTTAAAAGTCAATTCAAAGGAACAAACCAAAAATAAGCGTTTCTTACTGTACTATTTCTTCTAGTCAAACATTTTGCTACATATTGACTTAGCTTAAAAAGTTGATGGCAAAGGATAAATATACTTAATCAACAGATAGGCCAATGAAAATAGCATATTTAGGTGTTATCCAAGGTTATAAACAAAGATGGAACCTGAATTTGAGTACTGTAAAAGTTTAAACTTAATACCTTTTTCACTCAAAAAAGAAGAAAATAGAAAGCAAAATTCATGAAATTCTGTATTACTGGATAATGTTAGGAATATATTTAAAAATGGCAAAGCTTCTCTCTCTCTCTCTCTCACACACACACACATACACACAAGACATTCCAGGGAGAGGGAAAAGAATATGCAAAAGCATGGGTGAGAGAAACAATGTAGGATGGGGGAGGTATTAAGCTGACAGGAGAACAGGCAGGGGTAGATTGTGAAAGTCAAACCAAGGAGATGAGAAGTTTTATTTTTCATAAGGATTTCTGAGTGGTATCTCCATTACATTCCAAAGTATGATAAAAATTAGTATTTTTCAACATTTTGTCAAATGTACTGAAGGAAATTAACAATATTTTAAACTATAGATTATCTATAGGATACGTTCTAAAGACTAAGTACACTATTCAAAGAATTAAAATCACTTTTAGAAGAGAAATGTAAGAAAAATTCTGCTTCTAGTAATACAGTAGACCAGTTAATCTGATATGCTCTCTACTATTAAATCTTCTAAGAAATTCTGAAATGCTTGTGACATGAAAACATACTCTCTTGAAAGCAGAACTGAGGTTTCATTTTAAAAAGGTACTGGAAACAAAGAGGGAAGTTAAAATCAAAGAAAG
>NW_004444348.1:13714-15211 GCF_000243295.1 Trichechus manatus latirostris | reverse complement strand
TGGACAGTAAAGAACACAATTCCATACAGGATGGTTTTAACGGGGAAGCACATAGTCAGGGTCCCGTTGATCTCCAGCTTCCAGACACCTCTGCTTACAGTTAGAAATGAGTGACACCAGAGCCTTTATCAACTCATCACAGTCATCAGATGACTCATCACAGTTATCACTACCATCACTGAGATGATGGTGGTGATGAACATCTGCATCTTTACTGCAATTTTTCACCTCTTTCATAGCCAGAGATTTTAGTTTCACAGGCAGGCAAGTTTCATGATATGGATGAAACTACCAGAAAGCAGAGGCCAGTAAGACACTAATACTGTTCTCAACTCGACCATCAGGGGCTAGCTGAAGAGAAAGTTGCCCAGGATATAACGCCAGAAGAACTGGCAGCGAAGCCCAGATCAAGTATGCCACAGGTTGTGACAGGACAGTTCAACTGTAGAAAATTAATACAATCAAGAAGTTGAGGTTGTAGATGGAGAAAAGTAGGACCTAGGAGAAGTTGGACATCATCATCCTAGGCACACAGTTGACAGGAGCATCATGATGCCCACTCAGCTCCAACACCTGTAGCTCAGACAGAGGTATGCTCTGTTCCATGCCTTCCCACTCAAACTAGTTAAACATTTTCAGAAAAAGGCTTTTCAGCAATTCTAGGATAGGAAAAAAAGTATTATGTTAAAAACAAAAACGTTCATTGGAAGGAACTAAATGAATCAGATCATGTCATATTCTTTTAAAACAAGGATTCCAGAAATAGAACTGACTAAACTTTATACAAGTTTTAAACTATTTATTCCTACCTTGTAACGACAATTGATTTCCAGCTCTTGCTGTCAGCACCTTCAAGCTGTGGACCTCTACTTTCTGCAAACTGCAATCTCTTACCGGTCTCTTCTAGTTGAACTGTCATCTTCTCATTTAATATCTCTAAGTTATTCTTGGCTATCCGTAATTTCTCTGCAGCTTCAGTTTCCTATCATTAAAAACTAATTATGACATAGCATACTACTGTTCTCATAGATGCAATATACTCAAAATTACTATTGCAAATTAAAAAACAAAAACCCTGGAGTTCTAAATGCAGATTAAAATTTCAATAAAAATGCAATGTTTCCTTCACTCTAAAAGAGCAATATGGTTGTGATAATTAGAACAAGACATCATGTAAATGAAGTTGGAAAAATAATTTACAGACTTTTTACATTAGTGGTTACTTTAATCCATATTTATCATTTTGTTTTTCTCTGTAAAATTTTAATAATGGGATATTATTCTGTCTTCACACATTTAAAAGATGCATTGTTTTGATTTCCCAATACTTGACTTAGCTGTAAGCATAAACTATGTTCAAGTAACAGAGATTACTTTCAGTCTTTAACATTCACATTCAATGCATAGTATCACTACAGCTTCATGATACTTTCAGATACCATTCCAAGTATCTGAATTTGTTATTCAATTTCAATTTAATTTCCCAGATTATCTATA
>NW_004444348.1:11153-12921 GCF_000243295.1 Trichechus manatus latirostris | reverse complement strand
TTTTAATCAATGTCACTCATGGTGAAAGGATGTGATGGTGGCAGACATAAAAATACAACTACTAAATCTCTTAATCTCTACTTCCAGTAGACACTCTCATCAAGGATCTATTTTCAGTTTTTTCCAAGATGTGTTACTTAGTTAATATAAAATATAATAGGTCATAAAAGTCATACTTTTTTAAGTTCTTTACGAAGTCTTTCATTTTCAGCAACAATCTTCTCTGTGCCTTTGGTTTTGGACTCATAGTACATACTCAACTGATGCCCAAGATGAACTTTAAGTTTCTCCAATTCAGCCTAAGTAATAAAAAAAGATACTTTATCAAAATGTGGAAAAAAATGAAAGATGATCTTGTAAACTCATAAATCTTAGTTCAAAGTTGTTTTAGAGACCATATTTAATATGATTTGAATTAAATAAAGTCTTCTCTTAAATACTGAGCATCTATATCAAAGGTTTTCAACCTTGGGCACATATTAGAATGACCTGATAACTTAAAATAAATAAATAAATAAAATAACTCACAGCACCTATGCTGGGATCTACCCTAAAACAATCTAATCAATCATAGAGGCTGAAGCCTGGGCATTTGCATTTTTTTTTAAAGAGCCACAGATAATTATTTTATGCTGTCAGAGTTATGACAAAATAAGGACAACCAAATAAAGCTATTCTGTAACTACTCTTGTCTCCAACAAGATTTTTCTGTATGTACAAAATGTCTACTGTATCCACCAAAGCCATTTTATATTGTATATTTTTTTTCTAAAAAATTAATAAAACCTATAATAGTAAAACATTCCCATAAAAATGATCACATTAAAAAAGTTACCTTCAACTTTTCATTTTCCAGCTCAATATTAGCCATTTTCTCACTGGTCAGTATTCCTGATGCTTTTTTCAACTGTTCATTTTCTCTTTGGACTTTTTCAACTACCTTTTTCATTAAACCAATGGTTTTTTCTAGTTCTGGGATTGTCTTTCCACTTCTACCAGACTATATAAAAGAATATGTTAATGTTTTTTATTTAATCAGATATTTTAGAGAGTATAATGTATCCACAATAGAATAAGTTCATTACTATACTCATTAACTTCTAACATTTCAAGGCAAAGCTTGTATTATTTCAATCCATCCTTAGAACAATCTTATGACACAGGAATTATAATCCTCACTTTACATATAAAAAAATCAAAACTCAGAGAATATTTCTAAACCCATGCAGCTAATAAGAAATAGTGGAGAATAAAAGTGTAGCCTTGGTGTCTGATTCAAATGAATAAACCGAAGAGCCTACATATTCTATTTAGTTAATATACCTTCCAGTATATTAGAGCTTTCTTTATATGGAACAAAACCACTAAAGAGAAATTGTGTTTTTAAAAGCTCATCAGCTATCAAATTCCAATTCCAGCATAACAGAGTGCTATGGATTAAATTGTGCCCCATCCCCCAAAAAAAGATATGTTGAAATCTAACCCCTACTACCCATAAACCTGGAGTCTTTGAAGAAGTTATCAGTTAACATGAGGTCATACCAAGGTAGGGTGGGTCCTAATTCAATCTGAACGCTGTTCTTACAAATAAGAAAACAGACACAGAGAGACACACAGGAAGAAAGACAGCCATGCAGAGATGCATCTCCAAGTCAAGGAATGCCATGAAACACCTGGGGCTACCAGAAGATGGAAGAGACAAGGAAGGATTTTCCCCTAGCTCAGAGGGAGAGAGCATGGCCCTGTCCAAGTCCTAAATTTGGTCTCA
>NW_004444348.1:8235-10636 GCF_000243295.1 Trichechus manatus latirostris | reverse complement strand
AACACCTGAACAAGTATTTATAGTATGATGCTTCCGTCACCACTCACCAACATGAGGTTTATACAGAGAAGCTTAAATCTTTGGCCTTGGCCTCATAAGCAGCATTTATTAATTATATAAAGTGAATACAAAATATGATGGGAAGAAAAAGAATACAAAACAAAAAAAATGGAAAACACATTTACAGAGCATTGTACCAAGAAGTTGCAATGGATATCATAAAAAATAGTTATGAAATGTTAGAAATGGATCGAAGAACAGTTAGTAGTTACCACAATCAAAAAAAAAAGATTCATGGAAGTTAAATGTTTTTAAGATGTGGAGGGATATCCAGTGAAAAGAGATGATATGGAGTCTAAGTGAAATAAAAAGCATGTAAGATGTAACAGATAATAAAATAAATTAACTTAGGAAACCGAGGAAAGCTTTATGATGTTTTAGATAGAAGATGCAGCAGAATAAAGAATGAATCCCAGAGGCACTAGTAATAGCACATCACTGCTGTTACGATACATTTCAACCTTTTCTTTCATTTCTGGTTTATCATTTCTGAAACCAAAACAAATGTATAGCATATTTTCATATACTCACCCCTCTAACACGGCCAAGTTTCTGCTCAACTTCTGCTTTTTCTTTCTTAAGAAATTCACACATTTCCTTCAAATCTCTTACTTGATTCTAAAGGATAAAAGCAAATGCATAATTAACACAGCTATAGCCATTGATGGGAGAAAGATGTGGCAGTCTGCTTCTGTAGAGATTTACAGCCTTGGAAACCTTAAGGGGTCTCTATAAGTTGGAATTGACTCAATGGCAGTGGGTTTGGTCTGGTTTCTTCTCATAGTCATTGAAAAGGAATGGCAAAACTTTTACTGTCTGCTGTGTTCCTGTATCTACAAGAGTGCCCAACAAAAAGGAGGCCCTCAACAAATAACTGTTATAGGAGCAAATGTATAAAGTATAATACTATGATAATATCTTATGAATAGTGGTCTTCTACCTCTTTTCTTCATAAGGTAATAGGGTAAATAACAACAAAGAGGGGAAGAAACAATTTTCAGGCATTAAATTTCCTAACTATAGTAAAGAACATTAAATTTACCTTTAATCTTGGCAAATCCTTATTTGCTTGTTCAAGCTGAAACTTTAGTTCAATATTTTCAGATGACAACTTCAAGTTTTCTCTCTGAAGCTCCTGTTCTCTTTGGCAATGATCATCGGACCCTGCTTCTGAAGTCTTCAGGAAAATGAAGTTAGGAACATTTTTAAGGTTTTATAAATAAAGGCCACATAATATATACTGGATAAGAAATAACTATTCCAAAAGGAAACTTTTTTTTTAAACAATTTATTTTATTTTTGTTGTTGCTGTTGAGAACATACACAGCAGAATATTCACCAGTTCAACAATTTCGACATGTACAATTTCCAACAATCATCTGTAAGTTTGTTGTACTGTGGTGGCTTATGTGTTGCTATAATGATGGAAACTATGCCACCAGTATTTCAAATACCAGCAGGGTCACCCATGGTGGACAGGTTTCAGTGGAGCTTCCAGACCAAGACTAGCAAGAAGGACCAGGCGATGTACTTTTAAAAAAAAATTGGCCAGTGAAAACCTTATGAGTAGCAGTAGACTTTAGGCAGTGTTTCATTCTGTTGTACAGAGGGTCGCTATGAGTTGTAACCAACTCCACGGCACCTAACAACAGTACGTACAATTCAGTGATATTACATTCTTTAAGTTGTGCAACCATTCTCACCCTCCTTTTCCAAGTTGTTCCTCCTCTGTTAACATAAACTCACTGTCTCCTAAGTTTCCAATCTAATCTTTCAAGTTGCTGTCATATAGACAGACCTTAAAAGAGCACAATGCCCACGGCAGACATTCTTGGCTAGTTAAGCTAAACAACTGGTTTTAAGAAGATGTCAGAGAATATTTTTGGTTTAAGGTTTAAGGTATAAAGATTATTTTAGGGCAATAGTTTCAGGGGTTCATTCAGCCTCCAAGGCTCCAGAAAATCTGGATTCCATGAGAATCTGAAATTCTGTTCTGCATCTTCCCTCTTTTAATCAAAGATTCTCCTATAGAATCTTTGATCAAAACGTTCACTAATGGTAGCCAGGTACCATCCAGTTCTGGTCTCATGGCAAAGGAGGCAAAAGGGAACTTTTTTCCTTACAGGAAAATAAGAAAACTGGAGAGCTCTAGAAAAAAAAAAAAACACCAAAAATATACAAGTTGGAATATAACACTTACAGGAGTATGTAGTTGGTTTTAATTAAAATAGAAAACAGAGTCAAGTATGACTTAATAACCCCTACACATATAATGCCTCCATATATACTCTCATAATGGCTAAACTAATTTACGTTGGTTTTACCAAAAGTAACTTACAGT
>NW_004444348.1:6540-7583 GCF_000243295.1 Trichechus manatus latirostris | reverse complement strand
ACTGGCAAAAAGTCCCCATTTGTCCATATGATTTCTATTTGTTTGAGGGAATGTGTGTTCATGTGTACAAATGTAGGGGCAAGAAAAAGAAGATAGCCGACATATTTGTTGATGTCTTTAAATCATTAGAATATGTCCCCACTTTATTATCTGTCAGACAACCCAAGTATACACTCCAGTGCTACCACTATTGATTAACACTAGGAAATCATGCCATTTACAAGGTACTCAGTTTTTGCATCTTATGAATGAAGGCACTACACTGGATAATTTTTAAGGCCTCCTCAGAGATGGAAATCAGTAATTCCCTGTCCCTGAGCTCTTACGTCTCCCTAACTTCCTCTCTGCTGTCAGTGGTAGCTTTTTATTCAATGAGTGATAACGGCCTATGAGCACCACTGATTAACATATATAAATTTACTAAATACCACTCACAGAAGAGAGGAATTCTACATGATGAAGATATTACACGAGGATATTTTTAATAGTTTTCCACACTAAAATATGGATGCAATTATTCGTGTAAATGAATATGGATCATTTTCCCGATTCTAAAGGAACAAATCTTAAAAGAATTAGTTGAGATTTTACAAATTTCTGGAGGATAAATGTTAATGAAAATATTCTATGAATGTAATATAAATAGAATTCTTGTATAATGAACTTCATAGTATTTCCAAATTGTTTTACAGAAGAGGAATTCCCTTAGAAGTCAGATACCGTTAGAAACCAAATTCTTACTGGATGAGAGTTAGAGATGTTACATAGTAAAAGTTTCAAATTCTCAATTACTTATTAACAAGTGAAAAAAAGTATTATGAACCTGGATAAGGAAATGAAATAAGAAGTTAAGTCATTTTCATTCATATTTTCTTAACATTTAGATTTTGGATTTCAGTTGATATTTTGAGGACTTAGGTGACTAGAATATCTGAGGTGGAAAGGATAAAGGGAAAAAAAGATAAATGCTTTTTGATTTCCATTGGAAGCAAACTTTTCTTCTGTACTGCAATATAAACTGACCAAGTAGTATATTCACAGAA
>NW_004444348.1:2869-4952 GCF_000243295.1 Trichechus manatus latirostris | reverse complement strand
CTTATAAAGTCATCCTCTACAGAGGATTCACTGCAGGGCTCCTTTAAACTGTGAATTTAAAAAGAGTATTCTGATTTACAGAAATACATGAATATTTTAAAGAACATACATCTATGTGTATGGAATTATACAGCTAGTTGAATTAAAATACCCACTAGTTTTAAAACATTATATAATAATTTCATAATATCTATGTCCTTCTCAAGAAGCTCAAAAATCTTAAAAGATCTCAGAGGAGGAGCTCAAGAAAGGGCCTGTATAAAATTGTTTATGAACTCCTGTGCTCACCCTTGAGCTACACATGCATAGATATGATCCTAATCAGATATCGAAGACTCTGAGAACTGAACTAACAGACTGAAGACCAGCAGGTACTAAACTGGCTTCTAGGAGATGCAAAACCAGGACAGACTTAAATAGCACTGTAAAGCCTTTGAAAACAGAACTGATATTGGAACTACAGCTTACAAAAAACAGGTTGGAACTTGCAATCTGAACCTAACTGGATCAAATGTCTGCTAAAACAAAAATATCTACATTTAACGTAGGATTTCAACAAGACCCAAGTCTCATAACATAATATTCAAAAGTTCAACAACACAATACAAAATTATGTGGCATACAAACAGAAATATCCCAGTTCACATGAGAAAAGACAATCAACAGAATCTAATGCTAAGATGACACAGATGTTGAAATTATCCAACAAAGACTTTTAAACGGCTATTATACAAATACTCCAATAATTAAGCACAAACACCATGGAAACAATGGAAAAATAGAAAGTCTCAGCAAAGGAAATAAAAGATATAAAGAAGAATCAAATAGAAATTTTAGAACTGAAAAAAATAATAAATACACTGGATAGGCTCAATAACAGATTGGAGATGGGCTCAGTAGCAGAGTGTAGCGACACACGGAAGAGACAAGACAAGGCAAGACAAGACAAGACAGATCAATAGAAATTATCCAGCGTAAACAATACAGGAAAAAAAAAAAGATAAAATGAACAGGGACTTGTACATGGGGAGAAGTAACAAAAGGTCTAATATTAGTGTCTTTGAAGTGTACTGCATGATTCTATGTATACGACATTCTCAAAAGGACAAAATTGTAGTGATGGAAAACTATACATGTGCAAAGTTCACAGATCTGCACACCAAATGAAAAAATTCAACTCTACTGTTTGGTAATTTTAAAAATAAAATTAACAACAACAAAAGAAATGACATGGAATCTGGAATGGAAAACAGAGAAGGGAGATAAAAGAGAAGAGGGACCAAGAAATATGAGACAAGGTTAGAGCTGCAAAGAAAAGTAAGAAATTCCTGGTGGTGCAGTAGCTGAAAAGCTTTTAAGAAAAAACCTGAGTTCTGGAGTAGGTTATCTATAAAATAGAGAAACTGGTCCTAGAAGGTAAGATAAAGGTAAAATTTTATTAGAAAAGAAATTCAGATCCAGAATCAATCCTGAAAGAGTCCTCAGAATTCCCACGAAGGAATCAGACTTCCCAGGAAATATGGCATATAGTACCTAAAGCACATTTAAATTTGAAAGGACAATATGACCTTAGTTAGAACGTGATACCAATTCCTGATGAGACCATTACAGTCAGGAAAATTACAAGTCAATCATTCTCATAAACACAGATGCACATACTCTAAAACAAACTAATAGCAAATCAAACCCAACAATAATATAAAAAGTATAATACATCATAATCCAATGGAATTTATTCGAGGAATTCAAGCTTGGTTCAATACTTATAATAACAACATAATAGTATATAGAATTATCTCATTGTGGTTTTACTTTGTATTTCACTGATAATTAATGATATTGAGCTACTTTTTATGTGTTTTTTGACCATTTGAGTATTTTATTTTGTAAAATACCTTTTCAAGTGCCTGGCCCTATTGTTTTTTTTTCCCCTGTTGGATTGTCTGTCTTGTTGATAGAAGGAATTTTTTTACATAATCTGAATATGAGCCCTCTGCATACATCAACTGTAAATATCTTCTACTGCTCTGTGGTTTGTATTTTTACTCTCTTAATAGGATATTTTCATGGCTAGATGTTCTTT
>NW_004444348.1:0-1100 GCF_000243295.1 Trichechus manatus latirostris | reverse complement strand
ATTAGCAATATTATTTTTTAATTACATTTTGAGATTTGTTTATCAATTATAATTTACATTAAACAAGGTAAATGAACGCTTCCTAGAAATACATAAGTAGGTTCATTTTGCTATGTAACTTCCAGAATCTTTAGGTATGTCACCTATTAGCAAAAATGTCCTTCATTCTAAGTACACTTTATTCTATAACTTGACGATAAAATTCTTGGAGACAGTTTAAACTAGTGCCAACACCCTTAAGGAGTCTTTAAATATTCTAATACAGACAATCATGACTAAAGTTAAGCTTCGAACAAAGAATCTATATTTACAAATGACCAACACAATTTTGTCACCCCATGAAAATCTCCTAGCATCAGACCCCCTTTTCAAGTGTTTGATGAATATTAATTACTTCATTCATTCAACAGATATTTATTTAGTGTTAATCATATGCCTGGTACTAATCTAGGCACTAGGAATAGAAGCTAGACAAAAACACTACTGTCCTCATGAATTTTACAGTCAAATTTATGTTGGTTGGTTGGGTAGATTGAAGGGAAGGGCACAAAACACAAACAATAAACAAGAAAAATAAAAAATATATATAGGTATCTCCTGCTTTTTGAAAGTTCGCTTTATGCCACTTCACTTTTAAGAAAGGCCTACATTAGTACTTGCTTTTGCTAACCAAAAGAAATTCCAAGAGGATTTTCGCTTTTAGAAAAAAAACGGTGAAAAGCGCGGAAATACCATTCAGCCTTTGTTTTGCAGAGAGCCCTTAAAGAGGCAGCATGCACCCTGAGCAGTGAGAGTGGCATTGCCAAGATCCTTCCTCGGGAACTATACTCAGCATTCCTGCTTTGACTATATGTTAGTGTTATTTTAAGTTTTATGTATTATTTTGTATGATTTGATAGATTATTTTTTGAGTTTGGGAACGCTGAAAACTTTTTCCCATACAAATTAATGGTAATTGATTCTTCACTTTATGTCACTTTTGGCTTACAAAAGGTTTCATAGGAATGCTCTACTTTCAGACAGTGGGGGAAACCAGTTTACTGTAGTGGATTAGAAGTAGCCCTGGTAGTGCAGTGGTTAAGTGCTTGGCTGCTAACTGA
>NW_004444347.1:336154-337302 GCF_000243295.1 Trichechus manatus latirostris | reverse complement strand
AGGCAACTGGGAAGAAAGGCCTGCCAGTCTGCTTCTGAAAGGTCACAACCTTGAAAACCCTATGGAGCAGTTCTACTCTGCAACACGTGGGGTCGCCATGAGTCAGAATAGACGTGATAGCAACTGGTTTTATTTTTTAAGGTAACTAAAATACTCAAGTTGCTCTTGACCAGGGTGATTTCAGAATTTCATATAAAGAAACATTCTACTTTCACTGACACATGAGATTGTAGAAAGAAGTGAGGAGCAAAGATTGATTCAAAGCTTAAGTAGAAATGTTTTGCAGAAAAATAATTTCACTTTTAGATTTGAAATGGTAGATAGATGCTATAAGTATGAAGGTGTTGTTAAAATGTTTTGCTACCTGGAAGGAAACTTCTTTACTAATATTTCCATCTAATTTGTCCCCCAAACCAGTGAAAATCTGGAAATGAGGGTAGTTAAGAAATATTTTGAGGGTTATTCCTAATTAGGAAATGAGGCTAAGAATTCTGGACTTATCAGTCATAATCTGTGCTGTTATTCAGATATACTCTGGTATGGAACCTTTATTTTTTTTTTAAATAGGTATAAGATCTCAAAAGTCAAAATGTAGGTCTTATAGACATCAACAAGATGGCAGTTTAAGTGGCTCCATGCTCCTGCCCTACCACAGAAACACCAAAAACCAAGGCAGATATAGGCAAAACTAACTTTGTTGGATTTCTAGAAACCAATCAAAGGTTTACAGCAACCAAGCAAAGGCTGAATTAAAAAAAAAAAAAAAAGATGGTTTCAGAATGGTAGGAATGCTTTGTGGCATTTTTTACTTGCCCATCCTCCATCCCCTCCTTGGCTCAGTGGTAGTTGTCATAGCTGTAAAGTGGCAGCAGCCCACATTTCTAGAGAGGGACCCTGGTCCCTGGCTCTGGAGGGAGCAGAGCAGACCTTAGGAAAATTATTGTGGGTGTCTGTTCTATCTCAGGATTACCTAAAGGATTGAATCAAGGAACTAATCTCAGTTTTGCCTATCTCAGAACTCAAGCAGGGCAGAGAATTAGTGGCATTGCCCAAACAATGTAACCACCTGTGGCCACCTGAGGCTAAAGAGTGTGATTGAGACAATAAGTGCCTAAGGACTGGGAGGAAAAGTCAACGGGTTTCTTTGG
>NW_004444347.1:332075-333909 GCF_000243295.1 Trichechus manatus latirostris | reverse complement strand
AATAGATTAAACTCTCCAATCAAAAGACAGAGATTGGAAGAATGATTAAAAAACAAAATGAAAACCATGACCCCACTATATGCTGGCTGTATTAATATTGACAGAATATATATTCAGTCAAAAACTGTTACCAGAGAAAAAGAAGGACATTATATAATGATGAGATGGTCAATTACAAATATATATGCACCTAACAGCAGTCCCAAAATATTTGAAGCAAACATTGACATTGGCAGAATTGAAGGAAGAAATAGAAAGTTCTACAAATGTAGTTGGAAACTTCAATACACTACTTTCAAAAATGTGTAGAACATTTAGACAGAATGTCAATAAGGAGATATAAGACTTGAACAACACTGTAAACCAATTACCTATATATATATATAGAATACCCAATAGCAGCAGAATACCTGTTCTTTTCCAGTGTACACTAGTCATTCTCTAGTATAGATCGTATTTTAAGTCATAAAACAAGTATAACTAAATTTTAAAATATTGAAATCATAAAACTATCTTCTCCCTCAACAGTAGAATGAGAAATCAAAAAGTGCAGGAAAAGTGGAAAATACACAAATATATACAAATTAAATGACAGAATATTAAGCTGCTAATAGGTCAAAGAAGAAATCACATGGGAAAAAGAAAGCACATCATACCAAAATTTATTTGGTACAGTGAAGGTAATGGTCAGAGGGAAATTTATTTATATCTGTAAACACCTACATTAAAAAAGAAGAAAATAAAGAAAAATTCTGTATGGGAGACTAACTTGAAATGTAAACTTCATTTAATTGCATCAATTAAAAAAAAGAAAGATCTGAAATCAATAACTTAATTTTACACCTTGACAAACTAGAAAAAGAAGAGCAAACAAAGCCCAAAGATAGCAGAAGGAAGGAAATAATATAGATTAAAGATAAATGAAACAGAGAATTTTAAAAAAGAATCAACAAAACCAAAAGTTGGCTCTTTGAAAAAATGAACAAAATTCACAAACAGCTAGACTGACAAAGAAAAACAGAGAATCTGCAAATAAAGAAAATCAGAACTGGAAATGGGAATGTTACTACCAATCCTACAGAAGTAAAAAGATTATAAGAAGGACACTAGAGGAAATTTAACCTCTGACACCACAGCTACAGCATATGGTAAATACAGCCTACCTTCTAGCCAGATACACATAAAACCTCACACCAACAGCCTATTTACTTTAGTTCTTTTACCTGATACACTGTATCTGTCTTTCAGTAAAAAATTACAAAGCATGCTAAAAGGAAAAAACACAAAAAACAAAAAACACCATAATCTGAAGAGAGAGAGAGCAAGCATCAGAACCAGACTCAGGTATGGCAGATATTTTGGAATTATCGAGCAAGGAATTTAAAACAACTATGAATAATATGCTAAGAACTCTAGTGGAAAGAATAGACAACATGCAAAAATAGATGGGTAATGTAAGTAGAGGTCTGGAAACTCTAAGATAGTATGGAAGAGAAAGGCTAGAAATCAAAAACAATGTATCAGAAGTGAGCACTGTCTTAGACAGTCTCATCAATAGGTTAGAAAGAATCAGTGAACTTGAAATGTCAATAAAAACTTCCCAAATTGAAGAGCAAAGAGAGAAAAGAATGAAAAATATGGAACAGAATATCCAAGACCTATGAGATAATTACAAAGGTGTAATATATGCATAATGGCAATACCAGAAGAAGAAAGGAAGGGAACAAGAGAATAATATGAAGTAATAATGGCTGAGAATATTCCAATATTAATGATTGTCATGGATTGAATTGTGTCCCCCCAAAATATGTGTCAACTTGGCTAGGCCATGATC
>NW_004444347.1:299407-305283 GCF_000243295.1 Trichechus manatus latirostris | reverse complement strand
ATTTGTCCTTTTGTGATTGACATATTTCACTCAGTATAATGTCTTCAAAATCCATCCATATTGTAGCATGTATCAAGACTTCGTTTGTCCTACTGGCTGAGTGGTAGTCACTTGTATGTATGTACCACAGTTTGTTTATCCATTCGTCTATTGATGGGCATTTAGCTTGTTTCCACCTTTGGGGTATTGTGACTAGTGCTGCAGTGAACATTGGTGTACAAGTCTCTGTTTGAGTCTCTGCTTTCAAGTCTTGTGGGTATATACCTAGGAGTGGAATTCCTGGGTCATATGGTAGTTCTATTTTTATTTTTTTGAGGAACTGCCACACTGTTTTCCACAATGGCTGTGCCATTTTGCATTTCCACCAGCAGTGGATAAGGGTTCCAATTTCTGCACATCCTTGCCGACATTTGTTATTTTCTTTTTTTTTTTTTTCATCTTAGCCAGTCTAGTGGGAGTGAAATGGTATCTCACTGTGGTTTCGATTTGCATCTCTCTGATGGCTATTGATGTTGAGCACCTTTTCATGTGTTGGGTGGACATTTGAATGTCCTCTTTGGTGACATGTCTATTCAAGTCCTCTGCCTATTTTATAATTAGATTATTTGTCTTTTTGTTGTTAACTTTGTCAAATGTTTATATATAGTTTGTGTTTTATATTCTTATCAGATATATGGTTTCTGATGATTTTCTCCCAGCCAGTAGCTTGACTTTTTACTTTTTTTGGTAGTCTTTTGATGAAGGAAAGTTTTGAATTTTTATGAGGTCCCATTTATTTATTTTGTCTCTTTCTGTTGTGCTTTTGTTATTAGATGATCCATTGGTAAAAGCTAGGCCTGACAGCATTGTCCCTGATTTTTCTTCCAAAAATGTTATGGTTTTAGATCCCACATTTATCTCCCTAATCCATTTTGAATTTTTTTTGTGTGTATGGTGTGAGGCATGAATCCTGTTCCATTTTTCTGCTTGTG
Organism: Trichechus manatus latirostris; assembly: GCF_000243295.1. NCBI lineage: Eukaryota > Metazoa > Chordata > Mammalia > Sirenia > Trichechidae > Trichechus > Trichechus manatus. The sequence goes on along the minus strand of NW_004444347.1, from coordinate 304,312 downwards.
GAAATCCAATTTTCCCAGTACCATTTATTGAAGAGATGCTTCTTTCCCCATAGAATGGACTTAGCACACTTGTCACAAATCAGTTGACCATAGATGTGTGAGTTTATTTTTTAGGCTGTAAATCTATTACATTTGTTTATGTGTCTATTGTTATAGCAGTAACAGGCTATTTTGATTACTATAGCTGTATACTATGTTTGAACAGCAGGAAGTTTGAGTCCTCTTTGTCTCTTTCAACATTGCTTTAGCTATTTGGGGCCTCTTGGCATTCCATATGAAGTTGAAGATTGGTGTTTCCGTTTCTGTAAAGAAGGCTATTGGAAGTTTGATCCAGATTGTATTGAATTTATACATTGCTTTGGGTAATATTGACATCTTAACAATATTAAGTCTTCCAGTCCATGACTATGGAAGATCTTTCTATTTATTTAAGTCTTCTTTAATCTCTTTCAGCTGTGTTTTATAATTTTCATTGTGTAAGTCCTTCATGTCCCTGGTTAGATTTATTTCTAGGTATTTTATTGTCTTAAATGCTGTTGTAAATGGACTTGTTTCCCTAATTTCCCTTTCGGATGTCTCATTGCTGGTGTATAGAATCCCCACTGACTTTTGTTAGTTGATCTTGTACCCTGCAACTGTGCTAAGTTCCTCTATTAGGTCTAGAAGTTTTCTTGTGGACTCTTTTGGATTTCCAACATACTGATTCATTTCATCTGAGAATAAGGATAATTTCACTTCTTTTTCAACTGGATACCTTTTATTATTATTTTTTCTTGTCTCATTGCTCTGGCTAGAACTACTAATCCTATATTAAATAGAAATGGTGAGAACAGGGATATTTGTCTTTTTCCTGATTTCAAGGGGAAAGCTCTCAGTCTTTCTCCATTAAGTATAATGGTGGCCATTGGCTTTTCATATATTCCCTGAATAACTTTGAGGAATTTCTCTTCTATTCCAGTCTTCTTCAGGGTTTTTATCAAGAAGGGGTGTTGGATTTTATCAAATACTTTTCCTGCATTCGTAGAGATGATGTGTGGTTCTTTTGTTCTATTGATGTGTTGTATTATGTTGATTGATTTTCTAATGTTGAACCATTCCTGCATTCCTGGAATAAATCCCATTTAGTCATGGCGTATGACTCTTTTAGTATGCTGTTGGATTTTGTTTGCTAGTATTTTGTTGAGAATTTTTGCATCTATATTCATAAAGGATATTGGCTGTAGTTTTCTTTTCTTGTGGTGTCTTTGTCTGGTTTTGGTATCAGGGTTAAGTTTGCTTCACAGAATGAAATAGGAAGTAGTCTTTCCTTCTCTATCTTTTGAAAGAGTTTAAATAGTATTGCTGTCAATTCTTCTCTAAATGTTTGGTAGAATTCCCCAATGAAGCTGTCTAGTCCAGGCCTTTTTTTATTGCGAAATTTTTGATCACTTGTTAGGGATCTGTTGAGACTTTCTATTTCCTGTTGAGTCAATTTGGGTAGGTTGTGAACTTCTGAGAATTTGTCCATTTCATCTAAGTTATCCAGCTTGTTGCCATGCAGTTGTTCATAATATTCTGTCATAATTTTCTTTATTTCTATTGGGTCGGTTGTAATATCCCCTCTTTTATTTTTTGTTTTGGTTATTTGCATATTTTCTCTTCTTTTTGTCAGTCTAGCTAAATGTCAGTTTTATTTCAAAGAAGAACCACTGGTTTCACTGATCCTTTCTATTGTATTTCTGTTTTCAATTTTATTTATTTTTGCTCTGATCTTTGTTATTTTCTTCTTCTGGTAGGTTTAGCCTTAATTTTCTCCTCTCTTTCTAGTTTCTGGAGTTGCTGAGTTAGGCTGTAGGGTTGAGATCTTTCCTTTTTTTTTTTTTTTATGTAGGCATATTTTGGTATAAGTTTCCCTTTGAGTATTGCCTTCGCTGCTTCCCATAAGTTTTGGTATGTTGGTCTTTCATTTTCATTTGACTCTAAGAAAACTGTGATTATTTCTCTTTTGATTTCTTTCTTCCCTATTAGTAGTTTAATAGTGTGTTGTTTAATTTCCATATGTTTGTGTATTTTCTCTCTCTTTTTTTCTGTTACTGATTTCTAGCTTCACTCCGTTGTTGGTCAGGGAAAATACTTAGTGTGATTTCAGTCTTTTAAAATTTATTGAGACTTGCTTTGTGACTTAATTTGTGGTCTAGCCTGGAGCATGATCCATGTGCGCTGGAGTAGAATGTATATTGTTTTGTTGTTGGGTAGAGTGTTCTATATATGTTTGTTAAGTCTAGTTGGTTAATATTGTCATTCACATTCTTTGTTTCTTTTTTGATCTTCTTTGTAGGTGTTCTGTCCAGTATTGAAAGTGTTATGTTGAAGTCTCCAACTATTATTGTGGTGCTATCTATTTCTCCCTTCAGCACTATCAGTGGTTTTTGTATATATTTTGGTGCTTTAATATTGGGTGCCTAGATATTTATGTTTGTTAAATCTTCTTGATTAATTGACCCTTTTATGACTATATAATCTCCTTCATTATCTCTTCTAACAGATTTTGCCTTAAAGTCTGCTTTGATATTAAGATTGCCACCCCAGCTTTTGTTTGTTTCTTATCTGCATGGAATGTTTTCCTCTGTCCTTTCACTTTCAACCTATTTGTGTCCTTGGGTCTAAGGTGTGTCTCTTGTAAAGAGCATACAGTTAGATTATTTTTTTAATCCATTCCACCACTCTCTGCCTTTTGATTGAAGCATATTTCCATTCACATTCACTGTAATTACCAATAAGAAATTACTTCTGACATTTTGTTGTTTTGTGTGTGTATGTGTTTTAAGCCTTCTTTGTCTCTGTCCTTTACTACTGCTCGCTTTTGTGTTTTGTTGGTTTATTGTAGTGAGCCATTTTGTTTCCCTTCTCCTTTCCTTTTTTTGTATGTTTTTTAGACATTTTCTTAGTGGTTACCATGAATATTACATTGAACAGCTTGTATTTATAATATCCTAGGGTAAGTTGGTACCAACTTAACATCAGTAACATACAAGAAATTTGATACCTATGTCGTTCCTTCTGCCCCCTCCACCATGTTATTGTTATTGCTAAATACATCTTTATATTTCCTGTGCCCTGTAGGTCAGTTTTATCCCTGCTTTTTATACATTTGTTATTAAAAAGCATGAAGGGCAAAACAAGTAGAATTATCAAGCATGAATACCTTATTACTAGCCCTTCTACTTGCCCTTACAATTCCCTTTATTAGGGATCTTTCTTTATATGTGTGTCTTTGAATAACTTTCTGATGTCTTTTCTTACTGTCTACAGGACTCTCATTAGTATTTCTTGTAGGGCCACTCTGGTGGATATGAACTCTGTCAGCTTCTGTTTGTCTGGGAATGTTTTAATTTCACTTTCAGTTTTGAATGACAGTTTCACTGGTTAACAGTTATTTTCTTTCAGCACTTTAAATATGTCCTTCCATTGCTTTCTGGCTTCCAGTGCTTCTGAGGAGAAATTGGCACTTAATCTTATTGGGGATCCTTTGTATGTGACTGCTTCTCTCTCACTGCTTTTTCAGGATTCTGTTTTAATCTTTACTTTTTATCAGTGTAGCAGTGATGTGTCTAGGTATAGAGTTCTTTGGGATTATCTTGCTTGGGGTTCTTTGAGCTTCTTGGGTTTGTAGACTCATGTCTTTCTTTAGATTGAAGATATTTTCTATCATTTTTTTTTCAAATACTCTTACTGTCCGTTTCTCTCATATCTTTCTGGAATTCCCATGATGCGTATGTTAGGTCTCTTGTTATTGTCCCATAATGCCATTAAACTGCGCTCAGCCTTCTTGAACCTCTGTTCTTGTTGCTCTTCAGCCTCTGTAATTTTAACTCTCCTATCCTTTTAATTCTCTGATTCTTTTCTCTGAATTATTAAATCAGTTGGCAAGTCCTTCTATTGTGTTTCTCATTTCATTTATTGTCCTTTTCAGTTGCAATATGTGTTTTTTTTAGATCCTCGTTTTGTTCTTTCATTGTTTTCCTTATTTCTTTGAGATTTTTGTTTATGTTTTACCTTAACTCTTTAATTATGTTTAATGTTGTTGTATTATGTGTTTCCATTTTTTTCATTTTTTTGGTCGTCTCTAGATGTGCTTTCACTCCCTTCATTGTGTTAATTTGGATGGGCCATAGTTCTTTGTGTGTCTTTTGATTTTTTTTTGTTGGGGTGTTCGAATTTTTGAGGGTGTTAACTTTCTCAGTTCTCCTCAGTAATTGATGTTTTTGCTGTACTACTTTCTGCAAAAAACCATTAAATGGGCAGAGCCTTCGGCCTTTACTTACTGTTTCCTCTTCTTCTCTGTGATAGCTCCTTTTTCCTCCCTGGTTTAATTATATTGGAAAGTTCCAGATCTTGGTTTTCAACTTTTAATGTCTCCCAAACACACCAGAGAACATGCTGTTGTCAGTCTGTCCACCAGTGGGCACTGCTACTCAGGTGAGTTATCATACAGTTATAAATCTGTCCACCAAGGGTCACATTTCTCTCTCTTTTTCTCTCTCTCTCCCTCTTCGTTTGCATCTCCTTCTCCCTCTCTCTCTGGTTATTACTCCCTCCCTCTCTGGTTATTACTCCCTCCCCTTCTCTGCTTCTGCAACTGTGTTTTCATTCAGAAAATGCATACCTAGCGAGCCCCCTTGTCGCTAGGTGTTGCCCTCTGGTTTTGCCCAAGGCTTCCATCTCTGTTCAGTGTGGCCTGCTTACACCTGACCTGGCATTCATGGGGTGCACTGGCTGACTTTTCTCCATTTTAGGAGGAGGAGGGACTGCCCTCCCCAGAAAGACCTCTGAGAGAAATGTCTTGTTGGTTTCAGAACCCCAGTTGCCCTGTGGTGGTGAGGGGAGCAGTCTCCACTTAGGTAACCCTCCTCCTGGCTTCACTGT
>NW_004444347.1:296375-297958 GCF_000243295.1 Trichechus manatus latirostris | reverse complement strand
AGAATGATGACTGTGGGAACAGGCTCCACTGCAGGGGCCTTCTGTAGCAATTTACAGCCGGCTTACAGGTAACAGTGTCCGAGTTCGGGACGTGCTGGCACACTTGAAACGGATCCACGGGGAGGTTTGCCTTATTGAGTTTATAGCAGAAGCATGGGGTCTTATCTCTTTGTACAGGCAGAAGGTGTGGTGGTTAGGGAAGCTGACTCTTTTGCTAAGGTCACTTCCCCAGTTCACAGCAGCCAGTGTCTTGCATGGCTGAAGGGAGGGGCAGGGACGGTGGGAGAAGCAATTTTCCTACCATATGTGACTCCTGGATGATTTGTTGATTCTTGCCTGTCTGCAGTTCCCCCATGGTTTTCCTTTGCTACCCAATTAAGAGTCCCTGAAAGCTGAGTAATATTTCCTTGTGGTATTTGTGGGGGAAGGTCAGAACGATGGTCTATTTATGCTGCCATCTTCTGAGAATCCAAGTCTTTATTTTTGATGTGTATTTTAACAATATTTATTCTCCTTATTGGCTTGACCACTAATTTTGTTGTCAGTAAACAAATTCTCTTTGACACATTTATTAAATTATTTAATTTTAACTGCTACATATTTTTGTTTTAGTGTCCTTTTTCTCCCCCATCTAGGATAGGTCTCTTTTGAAAACTTACTAGTTATTTTTGAAATTATGATTGCACTCCTCAAACAATGCTACTTCATTAGGAGCTTGCTTTCAAATTTTACCTATTTTTCTTTTCTATTGTGCTTTTGGTGAAAGTTTACGGCTCGAGTTAAATTCTCATTCAAAAATTTATACACGTATTGTTTTGTGACATTAATTGCAATCCCCACGATATGACAACACACTCCACCTTTCCACCCCAGGTTCCCTGTGTTCATTCTCATCCTGCTTTTGGACAGGAGCTGCCCATTTGGTCTCATATATCTGATTGAACTAAGAAGCACATTCCTCATGTGTATTATTTTTTGTTTTACAGTCCTGTCTAATCTTTGAAGAGTGGGCTTCAGGAATGGTTTCACTTCTGGGTTAACGTGTCCGGGGACGATAGTTTCAGGGGTTCCTCCAGTCTCTGTCAGACCATTAAGTCTGGTCTTTTTACATGAATTTGAATTCTGTTCTGCGTTTTTCTCCTGCTCTGTCCGGGACTCTCTGTTGTGTTCCTCTCAGGGTAGTCATTGGTGGTAGCCGGGCACCATCTAGTTCAGGTTTCAGGCTGGTGGAGTCTCTGGTTCCTTTGGTCCTTTAGTCCTTTGATCTAGTATTTTTCTTGTGTCTTTGGTTTTCTTCATTCTCCTTCCTCCTAGTGGGATGGGACCAATTGATGTATCTTAGATGGCCGCTCGCTAGCTTTTAAGACCCCAGACGCCACTCACCAAAGTGGGATGTAGAATATTTTCTTAATAAACTATGTTATGCCAGTTCACCTAGATGTCCCCATAACTATGATCCCCAGAGCCCAGCCCCAGCTACTCTGTCCCTCAAAGCGTTTGGATGTGTCCAGGAAACTTTTTTGCTTTTACTTTGGTCCAGTTGTGCTGACTTCCTCTGTATTGTGCGTGGTCCTTCCCTTCAC